>NW_028318233.1:5072500-5372500 GCF_062004578.1 Staurois parvus
GCTACTTAACCCCCTCTGGTGCTAGAAAGTCAGCTGTGGGTCTAGCTAAAGGGAACACCAGCTGATTTTCTGAAGAGCTTTGTCCATTTAACCTCCTACTACAAGGGACTCTGCTCATGCTTGCTACTACTATTACTACTGCTGCCTTAAAGCTAAAGTGTACTGTTTGCTTAAAGCATGGACTTCTTCATAGCTTATCCAAAAGAATACTTAAAGTCCTCAAATCTACATAGTTTCTGTTTTTGGACTATCCCACCTAATTCCCCATTCCCTACCCAAGTTCTCCAAAAATAAAAACTAAAAAACCCCAACACCCCTCTAGACTGGTCATTGAAGTAACATATGAATGAGCTTGCAGTATTCCTGCTGTTCCTACAGGAATTGCACTACACTAGCACCAGACCTCCTGTGCAAGTCTAATCTGGTAACCTGTAAAGGCTTTTAAAACATCACCTGTGGTAGTTTTTAGTTACTATGGCCATTTCATGGGCGTGCATAATTTTAAGGCGTGACATGTTAGGTATCTATTTACTCAGTGTAACATTGGCTTTTAAATTGTACAAAAAAAAATGAGCATTATATTGTGTTTGTGTGCACTACAATTCATTAAAATTTATTTTTTCCTACACAGATTTGTTTTAAAACTGGCTGTACAAATATAATGTGATATAAAAAATAACAACCACCATCTTAACCTCCAGGTCTCTGCTTTCAAAACAATATATAATGTTTGGGGGTTCTAAATAATTTTCTAGAAACCAAATGCAGGTTTGTACATATACAGTTGCAAGAAAAAGTATGTGAACCCCTTGGCATTACGTGGAGTTTTGCATGAATTGGGCATAAAATGTGCTCTGAACATCATCGAAGTCACAATAGAAGAACACAGTCTGCTGAACATAATACTACACAAACATTAGATGTTGCCATGGTTTATTTGCACATAACATGTAAACATTCACAGTGCAGGGAGGAAAAAGTATGTGAGGCCCTAGCTTAATGACTTCTCCCAGAGCTAATTGGAGCCAGGAGTGAGCCAACCTTGACCCCAATCAGTGTGATGATATTGGATGTGTTGCTGACAGCTGTCCTGCTCTTAAAAAACACACACCTGTTTTGTGTTTACTGGTTTCAAGAAGCACTGTCTGATGTGAACCATGCCTCACAGAAAAGAGCTCTCAGAAGACCTACGATCAAGAATTGTTGACTTGCATGAAGCTGGAAAGGGTTACAAAAGTATCTCCAAAAGCCTTGATGTTCATGTGTCCATGGTAAGACAGACTGTCTACAAATGGAGAAAGTTTAGCACTGTTGCTACTCTCCCTAGGCGTGGTCGTCCTGTAAAAATGACTGCAAGAGCACAGCGCAGAATGCTGCATGAGGTAAAGAAGAATCCCAGAGTGTCAGCTAAAGACCTACAGAAATCTCTGGCACATGATAACATTTTTGTTGACACATCTACAATAAGGAAAACATTAAACAAGAATGGAGTACATGGGAGGACACCACGGAGGAAGCCATTGCTGTCCAAAAAGAATATTGCAGCACGTTTGAAGTTTGCAAAAGAGCACCTGGATGTTCCACAGCACTACTGGCAACATATACTGTGGACAGATGACACCAAGATTGAGTTGTTTGGGAAGAACACACAACACTATGTGTGGAGAAAAAAAGGCACAGCACACCAACATCAAACCTCATCCCCACTGTGAAACATGGCGGAGGGAGCATCATGGTTTGGGGCTGCTTTGCTGCCTCAGGGCCTGGAAGGATTGTTGTCATTGATGGGAAAATGAATTCCAGAGTTTATCAAGACATTTTGCAGGAAAACGTAGGACCATCTGTCTGCCAACTGAAGCTCCGCAGAGGATGGGTGATGCAACAGGACAATGACCCAAAGCATACAAGTAATTCAACAAAACAATGGCTGCAACAGCACAGAATACGCCTTCTGGAGTGGCCCAGTCAGAGTCCTGACCTCAACCCGATTGAAATGCTGTGGCGTGACCTTAAGAGAGCGATTCACACCAGACATCCCAAGAATATTGCTACACTGAAACAGTTTTGTGAAGAGGAGTGGTCCAAAATTACTCCAGATCATTGTGCAGGTCTGATCTGCAACTACAGGAAACGCTTGGTTGAGGTTATTGCTGCCAAAGGAGGGTCAACCAGTTATTAAGTCCAAAGGTTCACATACTTTTTCCTCCCTGCACTGTGAATGTTTACATGTTATGTGCAATTAAACCATGGCAACATCTAATGTTTGTGTAGTATTATGTTCAGCAGACTGTGTTCTTCTATTGTTGTGACTTAGATGACGTTCAGAGCATATTTTATGCCCAATTCATGCAAAACTCCACGTAATGCCAAGGGGTTCACATAATTTTTCTTGCAACTGTATGTGTCAGAATTGGCCTAGGGTCAAGTAGGTAGAATCTGGTTTCGGATTGTACCCTGAGCTCATCCCTAGTTAAAATTGTTAGGATAATTTTTTTTCAAACCTTTCTCCTTTGACCAAGCTGGATGTCTGAAGGAAAATGCATTTGCTAATTGGCAAAAAGATGATGAGCATCCTACATGATTCCAAGTTTAAGTTCCTCAAAGTGTGGTTGTCTTACGCTCCTCTGATCCTGCATCCAACCAGTTTTGGTAAACTATATCTGTTCTCGAGCCTGCAGGAACTCTACCTGCCCCACCTGTCCTCCCCCCTTTTTTTTCTTTTAAATCTGAAGTACAGCCAAAGCCATAGTTTATTCTGCACTCCTGTGACCCGTCTTCAGCTGACAGCAGGCTGAAGCCTGCTGTCGGCTGATGTCACTCAGCTGGTCCAGGCTGGGGAAAGATCACGACTTCATAGTCGAGATCCACTACAGAGTCTGGAGCGGCACCTGACTCAGCCTCTCAGTGAGCCGCAGACAGCATTGCCTAACAGTCACTGCTCTCTGGTCAGAGCGGCTGTGAGAACTCAGCGATCAGCGGTCATGTGATCACTGAACTCTCACCCTTGGAGCTGGCGGGGGACAGATGCAGTGTTGGACCAATGCTGCATCCACCTAGATAAGTATAATGGGGGAAAAAAAATAAAAAGCCATACTTCTCTTTTAATATCTGGTCTGGCTTGTTCAAACCTTCTGCCTGGCACACACCATGAGGTCATTTTGTTATTTAAAAGTTCTTTAAAACTGTTGTACTACATATACTTGCATTTCTGTATTTACTATGTGCCTTTCAGTGTGTCTCCCCAGAGCAGTAGTTTTTCTGATTTTGCTTATATGCTAATCTTGTACCAGAAGGTAAATGCATTTGACAGTTTTAGCAAATCCCCCTCTTTGATGTCTATCAGTGACATTTTTCTAGATCCACTCCTAGATATACTGGCCAACTAATTGCATCCATGTATTGATTATCATTATTATTAACATTGCAAATGTGTGCAAAGCTTTCTTCCATTGCAATGCTATAATAAGCGAATACAAATCCTAAGATATATGTATCCCTGTCCTATCCACTGATTTAACAGCCTATATAAATGACACAGTGAAAGTGTTAATAAAAGCCAAAAAAATGAATGACACAGTAGTGTAGCCTCTGGCTGTGCTGAGATTACACAAAATACACTCAGTCTAGAGGAGAACCTGCTCCACTGAAGACGACTAGGGATCTATTTTTAAACCAGCCCAATCCTCAGTCATGAGCATTCTGTAGCAGCAAGTGTGTGATTGATAATCCCAGCGAGGGGGAGATGCAGCCAGTGAGCGGGACACCTGACTAGTGTAGGAGAGAGCGGCCAGTGGAGGATGCTGCTACATCTTCTCCATCCATGAAGTCCACCATCGGGAGCTGTCCAGGTGCTGAACACCCCACACACAGCAATCTTTCCGGGATTCCTATGGCTTTAAGGGATCAATGGCAAATGAGATTTCCTTTAAACACATAACTTGGATGTTTTCTCTGGATCATGTACTAAATCCTGTATTTATTTGGGAATCAGTTGCTAATGCTTTCGTCTATTATACCCATGCAAGAATTGACTAAAGAAGGCTGCTGGTGGCTTCTTCACTCAATACCTACAATATAATGTGAAGAGCCTTGGCTTGGCTGGAGATTTTGCAGTTAGAGATCACCATGCTTTGTCATAAGGCAGGCTGGTTTTGCTGTCCTCGCTGACCGTATCGGGATCTCTGGAGAAGTGGAGCTTGGTGTTCAACTCATGGAAAACCTCTCCTCTTACAATGTCACCATCCACGTGTTGAACGCAGATCTAGATGTGGCCAGCACGGACTTGAGTCTCCGAGCCCTGACGGGCTTGCTGTTGTCCTTACTCATCTTGTCCACCCTCCTAGGAAACACGCTGGTTTGCCTGGCTGTCATCAAGTTCAGACACCTGAGGTCCAAGGTGACCAACTTCTTTGTCATATCCTTGGCTGTGTCGGATCTCTTTGTGGCTTTGTTGGTGATGCCCTGGAAGGCAGTCACTGAAGTGGCAGGGTATTGGCTGTTTGGGGACTTCTGTGATACATGGGTCGCCTTTGACATCATGTGCTCCACAGCTTCCATCCTCAACCTGTGCATCATCAGCCTGGACCGCTACTGGGCTATTGCCAGTCCCTTCAGGTATGAGAGAAAAATGACTCAAAGGGTAGCTTTCATCATGATCGGTGTAGCCTGGACTTTATCTATCCTGATCTCCTTTATACCAGTGCAACTTAGCTGGCATAAGTCCCAGGAGATAGATATGGAGCCTGATGCCACCAATCAGACAGAGAACTGTGACTCGAGCCTCAATCGGACTTATGCCATATCTTCCTCCCTCATAAGCTTCTACATACCTGTGGTCATCATGATTGGGACTTATACCAGAATTTATAGGATAGCTCAGACTCAGATCAGAAGGATCTCTTCTTTGGAAAGAGCTGTAGAGCACGCTCAGAGCTGCCACCCAGACTGTCCTCATGAGAACTCCTTGAAGACCTCATTTAGGAAAGAGACTAAAGTCCTAAAGACTTTGTCTATCATTATGGGGGTATTTGTTTTCTGCTGGTTACCATTCTTTGTTCTGAATTGCATGGTGCCCTTTTGTCACATTGATCTCCCCAATGACAGTGACCCAGAGCCTCCATGTGTCAGTGAGACCACTTTTAGTATCTTTGTCTGGTTTGGTTGGGCAAACTCCTCTTTAAATCCTGTCATCTATGCATTTAATGCAGATTTTAGAAAAGCCTTCACCACCATATTGGGATGTAATAGGTTCTGTTCTAACACAAATGTGGAAGCTGTCAACTTCAGCAATGAGCTGGTGTCTTATCACCATGACACCACTTTCCAGAAGGATATACCCGTAACTTTCAATAGCTCTCAGCTTCCCAATGTGGTGACTCAGGATCAGGAAGACTTGGAGGGACATTGCTTTGACCAAGTATCTATTATATCCAATCCACATGGAAGTAGAAGCCAAAAGAACTTATTATTGCCTACTAGTGTGCAGTTTGAATGTGAGGCTGAGATATCTCTGGAGACAATCACCCCCTTCACCTCTGCAGGACCCCTAGAAGGCCACCAACATACAGAAACCAATGAAGAAAGACAATATTCTACACAACTCTATTAAACCAGTAAAACTAACTGTAGATAATCAACCACCACACTCTGTAAATCGGCTGCTAATAAGTAGGGTTCTTCATTGCAGATATTCCCCAGTGGTATTCTATCAGATCAATAATGTAATCTATTATACAGTAGACATGCTATAGACAAGATTCAGGGTGTTTCTGTGTAATGGAATAGCAGAAATGCTTATAGCCAATTTGTGCAGGTCATATCTTAGACTGTCTGCAACAATAACATCTTAGAAAATCTCAGGGACTCGGTAATGTCATGCTATCCTGCTTACTGTGGTCAATAGTTAATATTTTAAGACATTACTATTATGAAAAAATTGTATTATTAAAATTGTATGTGGTAATATGTATAATCAATTTATTCAGCACACGAATTCCTATATTCATTCCATTATTACCATGTTTACATGCAGATCAAGCTGAAACAGAGGCTAGGACAAACTACAACACTGCCATGGGTGCTAGAACAGTTGCAACATTGTTGTAGCTATGGGAATAAAAGTGTTGCAAGCATCCCTGCAGTGTTACAGTTTGTCTTATCCTCTGTTACTTTTGATGGTCAGTTAGGGTGCTTTAAAATGTGAAGAAAGACATAATTATAGGCATGTAACAAATATGTTCATATATGGAATACTCTTATCACATGTATTAACTGCATTTGGTTATCAGGAAACAATAGATTGTAAAATTGCCAAGAGATTTAGTTGATTAAAGAAATCAAATGTTTTTTCAGTGGGTGGGTTGTATTCAGCATCCATAATTCAATTTTTTCACACAAGTGGAAACTATTAAGACATTTCAGAGGCTTAACCTTTAAGGTCCGAGTCTATGGCCATACAAATCACAGGCACTGTTGTTGTTTTTTATCCACAATGGGATTTTATTAACAAGGGCTCTAGTAAAAAGCTTTTAGTTAAAAAAAGCTTTTTACTTGAGCCCTTGTTAATAAAATCCCATTTCAGTACTACGTCAAACAGTGGGGTGCAGCAATATGTCAAGTGACAGACTGGCAACTGTTGTTTAGTTATATAAAGCGAGTGATAGAGAATTTATTATTTTTTTTTATGTACAGGAAAAAATAGTATAGCTAACAGTCAACTGCTAAAAGCATAAGGACATCTGGTCTTTTATTTTGCTTTCATAATATAAACTCTAAAAGAATGTGTCAAGTTAAAAAGCTTTTTCAAGAAGATTTACAAATATTATGAGAAGTGGAACTTAGTGTTCAACTCATGGAATACGTCTTCAAAGTGAATACAGCCTTGACTTTTTAACTAACCTAAGAGAACATTATCTTTGCAGTGAAAATTCTCTTCTTTAGTAATTCAACTCCATAGTAGCTAAAACCCGAACCTAGAAAAAATGTTCAGTTAAATGAAAATACCCTCAGCATTGAATCTGGTGAATACGAAGTGTAATCACAAACATGTAGAGGAGAGGGAATCAATGTAAAAGTGTGATTTTTGTTCAGGGGAAAATAAATTATTTTGGCAGTTGTTATTTAAATATCATGTGTTGTTTATCTGCATAGAATCAGGGGCTGATGAAACTGGTATCTACCTGGACACTGTAGAATATCATTTAATATATTCCCTTGCAGTGTAAAATGTGTATGACATTGTGACATTAATTCAGACACTGACAAACTTGTCAGGCAGCTGTTACTTGGTCTAGGTGAACCGCAGTTTGTTCAAGCAGATTTTGTTGGGGATGGATTGATTTTAATCTAATCCAAATAAAAAAATAACCCTATACAGAAACACCACTCAACCAGATAATAATATACCACAACAGTAGAAGAAAAATGAAATGCATAGACAGTTCTTCAACCACCAAGGATCCTTTTACATGTCAAACATACTTTCTCTGGGCATTAGGTATGTACACATGCTTTACAACTTCAAAAATAAATAAACCCAACATTTCATATTCCTGATATGTGCCTTCTGTATCATGTACTTGTATGAAAAAGTATTCTATTCTCCTTGTATTGCTTTCTTTGTGTGAAATCCCTGGTGTTCCAATCCCTCTGCTTTCCTATTAAAACTAATCACACTAGGCATTAGAGCACAGTGTGGTCAGTTCGCTTGCTGGGAGCTCAGTGTGCTCTCCTCCAATTATCAGACTTCTGCTGACACCCCTCCCCCCTTCACAGCCTTTCACTGCAAAGACCAGTGTGCTGCTACTTCTCCTCCCCCAGCTCTTATGCAGCTGAGAACAGGGGGTATGTAATCACATATAAAAAAGGATAAAACAGTGTATATAATGTTTTTTTGTATATGTATACAAATGTTTTGCTTTTCATTTCTATTTTAAACTGAAAGGGTTGCTTTACAAGGTGAGGGCTTACAATCACTTTAAATTAACATAATAACATTATATTTTGGATTTGTGTAAAAATTATTAAATATATGGACTACTATGTAAGCTAAAAACTATTTTCATTCATGAAAAACAAGCAACGGTTATTCTCCTTTACTGTCACTTGGTCAAAAAATAATTATTAATAATTATATTGCACAGCAATTCCACACCCTAACCATTAAACATATCGAAAAACACCCAGTCTCAACTATCCAGTTTTGTTTCATGAAGGAACAATATGGAGTATATTCACTGATACATAGCTGACATCTGAAGGATCTCTTTGCCTTTTAAAGCATGTTTCTGTCTTAACCTAGCAATAACGATTATATGCTAGTAGAGCATGTTATTGCAACATTGTTTCTAACCACAATATACTGTATACAATACAGAGTGGAAATTGAATAGCTAATAAAAGAGTGTTGGTTACATGCAGACACCTATGCATAATAAAAATTCAAACTTCAAACCTGTTTAGTGAAAATAAAAGATTCGTTATTTTGAAGAAAGGCAAAGATGATGAAGGGCCCATTTACATTTGTGCAGTTTGTTAGTGCCTTAAAACACCTGAAAACACATTATGTACAATGAACCAAAATGTCCCAAAAATCAGACAAGTCACAGCGGTTTTCCCACAAAACACTGCTAGGCACTTAGGTATATTGCCATGTGATGCAGCTTTAATTTGCCTTAATTTGTTGGGGTGCTATTCAAAATTAATGGCACCACAGTGCGTCAATGCATGTAATGTGCCTTTTCACCATGCATAAATGTAAAGTGGCCCTAAATGTATACCTAGAATCAATACCATTCTAAAGAGACAAGCTAAGATAACACAAGACATAAATTGAATGAAAGCATTAGTGAGAAATATATAAAAATGAAAACAAGATGACTGAAAAAGCATGGGAGCCAGAATGGTCAATAATACTATACTGGAACAGTGCAGGGAAAGAAAATAATATATAAGATTAATTATTTAATAAACAGTCCCCAGGGTAGCCACTACACTCTATGCTTGAGGCAAATGCCCAGGTGCTCAACCAAAATTAAATCCATTATAATTTCGCAGAGCTGGAATCCTCTGGCAGCCTGCAGAAAAATGTTCCACAGCAGGCAACCATAGAAGGCAGCTGTACTCAAAGTTGATATTTGTAGAGGGGCAAGGTGTAAAGTACAGCCTACTTTTCTAAAGTGCTTGGTGAGATATATAACACAGTAACGCAACCTGTTCACTTCAATACCCAAGTATTCCCTTGGGCATGACTGCATTTTTGTGTGTACTGTATTGTATTTAATTACAGATCATCTCACTTCACACTGTAGTAAATCGGATCCATGTCCCCCCTGCCACCATTCAGCTGATTTAAAATCATTGATCAAACAAATTCTTGGGCCTGTTTTCCTGAATCCTCCTTTGAGTTCCTTCCTTTACCATGGTGTAAAAATGTGTAAAATCTATCAAAGCTCAAGTGTTTAAGGAATACAACCATGCTGAAAAACCATTGTCTAAATCAGGGCTTAAAATTTCAAGTCCTGTGCTACTAGCCAGGCCTTCGAGTTATTCGCCAACAACAAACACACACAGGGACACCTGTACACACACACACACACACACACACACAGACACACACAGAAACATGTACACACACGCACAGAGACACATGTACACACACACACATACAGACACATGTATACACACACAGGCAGGTACAGACACCGATACACACAGATACATGTACATACACAGAAATACACACACACAGACACATGCACATATACACAGACACATGTACACACAGACACATGTACGTACATACACACAAACACACACACACGTACATGCACAGACACATGTACACACACACATACATGTACATACACGCAGACACATGTACAGATACACACATGTACATACACACAGACACATGTACTGAGCAAAATTTTTAGCGCTATATAAATATAATAATATAATAATAATGCACAATTGTACATGCATACACAGACACACAAACACACACACATGTACACGTACACACACACGCGCACCACCCCCCCCATAAAAAGTTGCAGTACTTCGTAGCTCACTCACAGATCCAGGTACTGCACTCTAGGGGGAGGCAGAGAGCACAGCACACACTCCTTCCTTTGCTTTCACTGCGCTCAGCTTTTGAGCAGTCTGACGGCTCCCAGTGCCAATGACAGATCCAGTCTGAGCTCTGAGCCTGCTCAGCAAGACGGCCCTGGGGGACACACTCGCCCCCACCATAATTTCCACTGGCCATTGGCGAGCAGGCGAGTGGAAATTTCAAGCCCTGGTCTAAATCACTCAAATAATCCATTGGGACTGCAAACTATTAATATCTTTGGAACAGGTATTTGCGCACTCCGAAAAGGGTTAAAAATGGTGTATGCGGCATGGACTAGGACTGAAAACAATGATCATGATGTAATGGGAATATATATGTGTAAAACACAATATCATTAGAAGATTGTTATATATATATATATATATATATATATACAGTGAAGGAAATAAGTATGTAATCCCCTGCTGATTTTGAATGTTTGCCCACTCACGAAGAAATGATCAGTCTAAAAATCGAATGGTAGGTGTATTGTAACACTGAGGGACAGAATAGCAACAAAAAAATCTAAAGAAATGCATGTCTAACAAATGATGCACTGATTTGCATGTTCATGAGGGAAATAAGTATTTGATCCCCTATCATTCAGCAGGATTTCTGGCTACCAGGTGTCTTTCATGCAGGTAACAAGCTGAGATTAGAAGCAGTCTCTTAAAGGGAGAGCTGCTCATCTCATTTTGTTACCTGTATAAAAGACACCTGTCCACAGGAGCAATCAAACAATCAGATTCCAAACTATCCACCATGGCAAAGACCAAAGAGCTGTCCAAGGATGTCAGGAACAAGATTGTAGACCTACACAAGGCTAGACTGGGCTACCAAACTATCGGCAAGCAGCTTGGTGAGAAGGTGACAACAGTTGGTGCAATCATTCGCAAATGGAAGAAACACAAAACAACTGTCAGTCTCCCTAGGTCTGGTGCACCATGCAAGATCTCACCACGTGGAGTGTCAATGATCATGAGAATAGTGAGGAATCATCCCAGAACTACAAGTGAGGATCTTGTCAATGATGGTCCCAGGCAGCTGGGACCACAATCACCAAGAAAAGAATTGGTAAAAAACTACGCCAACAAGGATTGAAATCCTGCAGTGCCATTAAGGTCCCTCTGCTCAAGAAAGCACATGTCCAGGCCCGTCTGAAGTTTGCCTCTGAACATCTGAATTATGCAGAAGAGGACTGGTTGAAAGTGTTGTGGTCAGATGAGACCAAAATCAAGCTCTTTGGCATCAACTCAACTGTTTCGAAGAGGAGGAATGCTGCCTATGACCCCAAGAACACCATCCCAACTGTCAAACATGGTGGTGGAAACATTCTGCTTTGGGGGGTTTTTCTGCTAAGGGCACAGGACAACTGCACCGCATCAAAAGGGACGATGGACGGGGCAATGTACCTTCAAATTTTGAGTGAGAACCTTCTTCCCTCAGCCAGGGTATTGAAAATGGGAAGTGGATGGGTGTTCCAGCATGACAATGACCCAAAACACATGGCCAAGGCAACAAAAGAGTGGCTCAAGAAGAAGCATCTTAAGGTTCTGGAGTGGCCTAGCCAGTCTCCAGACCTTAATCCGATTGAAAATCTGTGGAGGGAGCTGAAAATTTGAGTTGCCAAACATCAGCCACCAAACCTTAATGACTTTTAGAGGATCTGCCATTCGGAGTGGGTCAAAATCCCTCCTGAGATGCGTGCAAACCTGATGGCCAACTACAAAAAACATCTGCCAACAAGGGATTTGCCACCAAGTACTAAGTCATGTTTTGTGAAGGTAATCAAATACTTATTTCCCTCAGAAAGGGAGTAGAGAGAGGGATATGCATAATGTAGTTGCCACTGGTATTATATATTATTGCTTTGTACATTACTGTAATATGCTTTAAAGTTTAAGCTTTTATAGTTTTTAATTTTGCATGGTATATAGGCAATTAGAAGCCAGATTTTATTTACTGCTATTTATATAGATAATGATTTCTCTTCTATCAATTCTGTCAATCTTCATTTCTTCTGGGCTTGGTTGCCTATTGTATCAGCAGGTTTATTTACACAGTAATTAAGTCAAATTAAAAGTCAGGCTGGATGTTATTAATAATCACTGCTTAAACCACATTAAACCACAAACCCCTTGGGCTTATGTCCATCACAAGTAATTGGGAACACAGTCTGCTGTTCTATAACACTTCCCAACATCTTTGTTTAAAGCGCTATGTTCTGTTTATTCAATGTATTGATTTTTCACATCTTATCTATTTTTCTTGTACAATAATAAAATAGAATGTCTTGCTATATACTTGATAGTGAAAAAGGAAGTATTATTCACTGTAAAATCCTTGGAGAAATGTATTACTGAAATGCAAACATTACATTATAATTAGAGATGAGCGAAGAAATGAAAAATTCGATTCGACTGATTCGGCGAATTCGTGGACAATATTCGATTCGAGTCGAATAAATTCGCTGTGAATTTAACTTAAAAAAGGGTGTTTCTAGGCTTCAGAGAGACTTAATATTAGTGCAGAACACTGTACCTTTAATTTAAATGCCCTTGGAGTCTGCTGGGGAAGAGAAATAATACTGTCTGTCAGTATGACATGCAGATGAGTGCCGTCGATCTTAGAATCACTGCACACTTCACTCCTTTGGCCAGTCACGGGGCCAAAACCAGTGTTTGGAGCCACAGTGTGGCGGTGGAGGCAGCAGCAATGGGAGGCCATACAGCAACCTATGACAAAATGGAAACCAGCAGGAGCGTGAGGAGACCTGAAAGTGGCACATGGCAGAGTGGGAGCAATGGGAGGCGGTACAGGGACCCAGGTCACACTGTGGGCCCAGCAGCAGCGTGACCAGGCGGTACGGGGGCCCATGGCCGATATGGGGCTTGGTGGCACCTATGGAAGGCCTGTAATCTGCCAGCAACCTATGACAAAATGGACAACCGCAGGAGTGTGAGGAGATTTCAAAGTGGCACATGGCAGAGTGGAAGCAATGGGAGGCCGTACAGGGACCCAGGTCACACTGTGGGACCAGCATCAGCGTGAACAGGCGGTACGGGGGCCCATGGCCGATTTGACCTCATTCATCCCATAGTCCTGCCGACTCACGAATAGCGTGGCCTCCTCAAAGGGCCTGAGCAAGCGCAGGTGTCACACATGAGCTGACAATGGCTGACATCTAAGTTACACAGGGAGTACCTTTATCCGCTTTTAACATCAGGAAATCTGTGATGGACTTTAGCTGTTCGTAAAGGCGGTCTAACATATGTAGGGTTGAATTACACCTTGTTGCAACGTCACAGCATGAGGAGTCGGTACGGGGGCCCATGGCAGATTACATGTCTGGCAGCAGCAATGGGAGGCCCGTAATCTGCCAGCACCCTATGTCAAAAAATTTAACACACCAGCAGTGTGAAGAGACCTGAAAGTGGCACATGGCAGCAGAGTGTGGCGATGGAGACAGCAGCAATGGGAGGCCGTACAGGGACCCATGAGAGACTCTGGACTTGGCAGCAGCATGAGGAGGCGGTATATAGGGGCCCATGGCAGATTAGGGGCCTGGCAGCAGCTATGTGAGGCCCGTAATCTGCCTGCACCCTATGTCAAAAAATTTAACACACCAGCAGTGTGAAGAGACCTGAAAGTGGCACATGGCAGCAGAGTGTGGCGATGGAGACAGCAGCAATGGGAGGCCGTACAGGGACCCATGAGAGACTCTAGACTTGGCAGCAGCATGAGGAGGCGGTATATAGGGGCCCATGGCAGATTAGGGGCCTGGCAGCAGCTATGTGAGGCCCGTAATCTGCCTGCACCCTATGTCAAAAAATTTAACACACCAGCAGTGTGAAGAGACCTGAAAGTGGCACATGGCAGCAGAGTGTGGCGATGGAGACAGCAGCAATGGGAGGCCGTACAGGGACCCATGAGAGACTCTAGACTTGGCAGCAGCATGAGGAGGCGGTATATAGGGGCCCATGGCAGATTAGGGGCCTGGCAGCAGCTATGTGAGGCCCGTAATCTGCCTGCACCCTATGTCAAAAAATTTAACACACCAGCAGTGTGAAGAGACCTGAAAGTGGCACATGGCAGCAGAGTGTGGCGATGGAGACAGCAGCAATGGGAGGCCGTACAGGGACCCATGAGAGACTCTAGACTTGGCAGCAGCATGAGGAGGCGGTATATAGGGGCCCATGGCAGATTAGGGGCCTGGCAGCAGCTATGTGAGGCCCGTAATCTGCCTGCACCCTATGTCAAAAAATTAAACACACCAGCAGTGTGAAGAGACCTGAAAGTGGCACATGGCAGAGTGTGGCGATGGAGACAGCAGCAATGGGAGGCCGTACAGGGACCCATGACAGACTCTAGACTTGGCAGCAGCATGAGGAGGCGGTATATAGGGGCCCATGGCAGATTAGGGGCCTGGCAGCAGCTATGTGAGGCCCGTAATCTGCCTGCACCCTATGTCAAAAAATTAAACACACCAGCAGTGTGAAGAGACCTGAAAGTGGCACATGGCAGAGTGTGGCGATGGAGACAGCAGCAATGGGAGGCCGTACAGGGACCCATGACAGACTCTAGACTTGGCAGCAGCATGAGGAGGCGGTATATAGGGGCCCATGGCAGATTAGGGGCCTGGCAGCAGCTATGTGAGGCCCGTAATCTGCCTGCACCCTATGTCAAAAAATTTAACACACCAGCAGTGTGAAGAGACCTGAAAGTGGCACATGGCAGCAGAGTGTGGCGATGGAGACAGCAGCAATGGGAGGCCGTACAGGGACCCATGAGAGACTCTAGACTTGGCAGCAGCATGAGGAGGCGGTATATAGGGGCCCATGGCAGATTAGGGGCCTGGCAGCAGCTATGTGAGGCCTGTAATCTGCCTGCACCCTATGTCAAAAAATTTAACACACCAGCAGTGTGAAGAGACCTGAAAGTGGCACATGGCAGCAGAGTGTGGCGATGGAGACAGCAGCAATGGGAGGCCGTACAGGGACCCATGACAGACTCTGGACTTGGCAGCAGCATGAGGAGGCGGTATATAGGGGCCCATGGCAGATTAGGGGCCTGGCAGCAGCTATGTGAGGCCCGTAATCTGCCTGCACCCTATGTCAAAAAATTAAACACACCAGCAGTGTGAAGAGACCTGAAAGTGGCACATGGCAGAGTGTGGCGATGGAGACAGCAGCAATGGGAGGCCGTACAGGGACCCATGACAGACTCTAGACTTGGCAGCAGCATGAGGAGGCGGTATATAGGGGCCCATGGCAGATTAGGGGCCTGGCAGCAGCTATGTGAGGCCCGTAATCTGCCTGCACCCTATGTCAAAAAATTTAACACACCAGCAGTGTGAAGAGACCTGAAAGTGGCACATGGCAGCAGAGTGTGGCGATGGAGACAGCAGCAATGGGAGGCCGTACAGGGACCCATGAGAGACTCTAGACTTGGCAGCAGCATGAGGAGGCGGTATATAGGGGCCCATGGCAGATTAGGGGCCTGGCAGCAGCTATGTGAGGCCTGTAATCTGCCTGCACCCTATGTCAAAAAATTTAACACACCAGCAGTGTGAAGAGACCTGAAAGTGGCACATGGCAGCAGAGTGTGGCGATGGAGACAGCAGCAATGGGAGGCCGTACAGGGACCCATGAGAGACTCTGGACTTGGCAGCAGCATGAGGAGGCGGTATATAGGGGCCCATGGCAGATTAGGGGCCTGGCAGCAGCTATGTGAGGCCCGTAATCTGCCTGCACCCTATGTCAAAAAATTTAACACACCAGCAGTGTGAAGAGACCTGATAGTGGCACATGGCAGCAGAGTGTGGCGATGGAGACAGCAGCAATGGGAGGCCGTACAGGGACCCATGAGAGACTCTAGACTTGGCAGCAGCATGAGGAGGCGGTATATAGGGGCCCATGGCAGATTAGGGGCCTGGCAGCAGCTATGTGAGGCCCGTAATCTGCCTGCACCCTATGTCAAAAAATTTAACACACCAGCAGTGTGAAGAGACCTGAAAGTGGCACATGGCAGAGTGTGGCGATGGAGACAGCAGCAATGGGAGGCCGTACAGGGACCCATGACAGACTCTAGACTTGGCAGCAGCATGAGGAGGCGGTATATAGGGGCCCATGGCAGATTAGGGGCCTGGCAGCAGCTATGTGAGGCCCGTAATCTGCCTGCACCCTATGTCAAAAAATTAAACACACCAGCAGTGTGAAGAGACCTGAAAGTGGCACATGGCAGCAGAGTGTGGCGATGGAGACAGCAGCAATGGGAGGCCGTACAGGGACCCATGACAGACTCTAGACTTGGCAGCAGCATGAGGAGGCGGTATATAGGGGCCCATGGCAGATTAGGGGCCTGGCAGCAGCTATGTGAGGCCCGTAATCTGCCTGCACCCTATGTCAAAAAATTAAACACACCAGCAGTGTGAAGAGACCTGAAAGTGGCACATGGCAGCAGAGTGTGGCGATGGAGACAGCAGCAATGGGAGGCCGTACAGGGACCCATGACAGACTCTAGACTTGGCAGCAGCATGAGGAGGCGGTATATAGGGGCCCATGGCAGATTAGGGGCCTGGCAGCAGCTATGTGAGGCCCGTAATCTGCCTGCACCCTATGTCAAAAAATTAAACACACCAGCAGTGTGAAGAGACCTGAAAGTGGCACATGGCAGAGTGTGGCGATGGAGACAGCAGCAATGGGAGGCCGTACAGGGACCCATGACAGACTCTAGACTTGGCAGCAGCATGAGGAGGCGGTATATAGGGGCCCATGGCAGATTAGGGGCCTGGCAGCAGCTATGTGAGGCCCGTAATCTGCCTGCACCCTATGTCAAAAAATTTAACACACCAGCAGTGTGAAGAGACCTGAAAGTGGCACATGGCAGCAGAGTGTGGCGATGGAGACAGCAGCAATGGGAGGCCGTACAGGGACCCATGAGAGACTCTAGACTTGGCAGCAGCATGAGGAGGCGGTATATAGGGGCCCATGGCAGATTAGGGGCCTGGCAGCAGCTATGTGAGGCCTGTAATCTGCCTGCACCCTATGTCAAAAAATTTAACACACCAGCAGTGTGAAGAGACCTGAAAGTGGCACATGGCAGCAGAGTGTGGCGATGGAGACAGCAGCAATGGGAGGCCGTACAGGGACCCATGAGAGACTCTGGACTTGGCAGCAGCATGAGGAGGCGGTATATAGGGGCCCATGGCAGATTAGGGGCCTGGCAGCAGCTATGTGAGGCCCGTAATCTGCCTGCACCCTATGTCAAAAAATTTAACACACCAGCAGTGTGAAGAGACCTGAAAGTGGCACATGGCAGCAGAGTGTGGCGATGGAGACAGCAGCAATGGGAGGCCGTACAGGGACCCATGAGAGACTCTAGACTTGGCAGCAGCATGAGGAGGCGGTATATAGGGGCCCATGGCAGATTAGGGGCCTGGCAGCAGCTATGTGAGGCCCGTAATCTGCCTGCACCCTATGTCAAAAAATTAAACACACCAGCAGTGTGAAGAGACCTGAAAGTGGCACATGGCAGAGTGTGGCGATGGAGACAGCAGCAATGGGAGGCCGTACAGGGACCCATGACAGACTCTAGACTTGGCAGCAGCATGAGGAGGCGGTATATAGGGGCCCATGGCAGATTAGGGGCCTGGCAGCAGCTATGTGAGGCCCGTAATCTGCCTGCACCCTATGTCAAAAAATTTAACACACCAGCAGTGTGAGGAGACCTGAAAGTGGCACATGTTTGAGGCATGATTCATGGCGGATTTAGTCAGTTGTGTCAGGAACTGGTGGTTTGAAATCCAGACTAATCCACGCCTGATTCATTTTCACAAACGTGAGTCTCTCCACACTTTGGGTGGACAGTCGTGTCCTCCGCGGAGTTACAATACCTCCTGCCGCACTAAACACGCGCTCCGATGCCACGCTACTGGCCGGGCATGACAGCCTTTCAAGGGCAAATTCAGCTAGTTGGGGCCAAAGGTCAAGTTTCGTTGCCCAGTAGTCAAGGGGATTGTCTACCTCGGTTGGCAGGGTGCTGTCCAAGTAGGCCCAAGCCTGTTGTTTGAGCTCCTGCTCCAGGTCCACCTGATGCTGCTGCTGCTGCTGCGGCTGGTTAGTAGTTTCCTCACTGCGCTGGTGAAGAAAGCTACTCATCATCGACTGCAGACTGAGGCAGCCACTGCTGGTGGAGCTGCCACTGCTCCTACCACCCCACCCCTCCCCTGCTGCCATGCCAGCGGAACGCGAGCGCACAGGGCCCACAGTGTCTGAGGATGGACGTTGGCGCACAAAGGCAGAGACCAACTGACTACATAGGTGGTTTTTATAGTACGTAATTTTGGCCTCCCTCTCAGCAGGTGTGAAAAAGGCCACCATTTTGGACCGGTAGCGAGGGTCCAACAAGGTGGACAGCCAAAAGTCATCCCTCTGTCTGATGGTTATTATTCGGCTGTCGCTACGCAAGCAACCGAGCATGCTATGGGCCATTTGTGCCAAGGAATGCGAGGGACTCCCTGCCTCCATCTCCACAGCATACTGCCACGGTGCGTCTGGGTCCTCTGTCTCCTCCTCCTCCTCCTCTACCAGATGCTCCTGCTCCTCCACTCCTGTCCGCTGAGTGGAAAAACCACCCATTTCACTCAATAATTCCTGAGCACAAATGTCCTCCTCTACCTCCTCCTCTTCTTCCTGTCCTGCCCCCACAGGGGTCATGTGGCGTTGAGATCTGTGCGCCACGTCTACCGCACCCTGACCAGCCATTGTTAACAGCATTTGTTCCAGGACGTGCAACAGAGGAATGACGTCGTTCATCCCATAGTCCTGCCGACTCACGAATAGCGTGGCCTCCTCAAAGGGCCTGAGCAAGCGGCAGGTGTCACGCATGAGCTGCCAATGGCTGACATCTAAGTTACACAGGGGAGTACCTTTATCCGCTTGTAACATCAGGAAATCGGTGATGGCCTTTCGCTGCTCGTAAAGGCGGTCTAACATGTGTAGGGTTGAATTCCACCTTGTTGCAACGTCGCAGATCAGGCGATGCTGTGGAATTCCGTTCTGCCGCTGCAGCTCAATGAGGGTGTTCTTTGCGGTGTAGGAATGGCTGAAATGCATGCACAGTTTACGTGACATTTTAAGGATGTCTTGCAGTGGGATGGTGGATTTTAGGAACCGCTTGACAACCAGATTGAACACGTGAGCCATGCATGGCGCATGGCACAACCTTCCTTGACGCAGAGCAGACACCATGTTCTTTCCGTTGTCAGTCAACATGGTTCCGATTTTTAGTTTGCGCGGAGACAGCCATCTGTCGATTTCTCTGTTCATTACACTCAGCAGTTCCTCCCCTGTGTGACTACGTTCGCCAAGGCATACCAGGTGCAGCACAGCGTGACACCGTTGCGCCCTGCACATGTGATATGCCGGTCGGGTAATGGGACTTGGCACGGGGGTGGCGGCTGAGGACACGGCGGAAAAAGAGGTGGTAGAGGCGGACATGCTTGCTGGACCAAGGACGTGCAAACGTGGAGGCAAAAGCGTCGTGACCTGTCCAAGTTGCTGGTGCGGCTGTGCCGGCACCACGTTCACCCAGTGGGCCGTAAATGACATGTACTGTCCCTGACCGTAGTTACAGCTCCACACGTCGGCGCTGCCGTGCACTTTGGCAGAGACCGACATGCTCAAAGACTGGCCCACCATCTCTTCTACATGTGAATGCAGGGCTGGCACTGCCTTTTGGGCAAAGAAATGACGGCTTGGCACTCTCCACCGCGGCGCGGCACAAGCCATCATTTCTCGGAAAGGTGCTGAGTCCACCAGTTGGAAAGGGAGGGACTGCAGCACCAGCAACTTGGACAGGAGGACGTTCAGCTTTTGCACTGTCGGGTGCGTGCTCGCAAACTGTTGTCTCTTGGATACGGATTCCAAGAAAGACTGTTGACGGAATCCGAGAAGAGGAGTAGCAGGAGAAGGAGCATCTGAACGAGCGGAAGATGCCAATGAGCGACAACTCCCCTCAGCAGAGGTGTTGGAGCCTTGACTGGCTGATAGAGGGCGATTGACGACTTCGGGTGACGGAGCAAGTAACGGAGCGGGTGATGGAGCGGGGGCTGGGGCAGGCAGAACCGCCGTATGTTTATCACGGTTTTCCCAGGCCACCGAATGGTGACGCTGCATATGCTGACGCAACGCTGTAGTCCCAACATGGGCCCCCTGGCCACGCTTGCATTTCTGGCCACATAGTCGACATACGGCTACGTTTACTTCCTCGGGCGGCTTGAGGAAAAATTGCCACACCACCGAGTAGGAAACTTTGCCCCCGCTACTCTTCACTGGCTGACTGCTACTTCCTCCGTGCGCACCGGCACCACTACTGGCCGTGGTGGTAGGCTGCAGTGGAGCTGGTGCTCTACTCCGTGGACGTTTGGCTCCACTGACACTGATGCGACCCTGCTGCTGTCTCCTGGGCAACCCACCGACTGTTTTGCTCGCTGCCAAGCTGCCACCCTCTTCTCCTGATGATGCGGAAGAAATTGCCTGATGACGACGAGGCTGCCAAGTGCGATCAACCTCCTCATCATCAAGTAGGGTCTCCGCCTCACTACTAGCCCCCTCGGCTGCGTCTGGGTCAGGAGACAGACCTGTCTCTAGACCTGCTACCGAGCCACTCTCCTCGCCAGTACTTGTTCGCTTGGCTGCTGAAAAGGCCGATGTCTCCCCCCGTTCCTGACCGCCCTCTGTTAGCTCTTCCTCACTGTACAGTGGGGCTGAGCCCACAGCATGCGATACTTCGCTTGGTGAGGGAACAGCAAAGGACAGGGGCAGGTAGAGGACACGTGATTTCAGTGGGCTTGGTCCCGGGCCATGCCAACTAACGGTTGTGTCTGACGTACCCACCGACCGTTGGCTGTAGGTGTCAGAGGTGACCTGGGAAGAGGAAGACGACCGAGCCAACCAATCAATGACGGCAGGGTTGTCGGTGGAGACACGACCGCTGGATGACACCGGGAGCACTGGCCTCTGGCTGCGAATACTGCTGCCTCGACCCCTTCCTCTGCTGCCACGTCTGCTCGCTCCTAAAACATTGCCTCCTCTGCCACTCCTCTGCATGTTGTCTGACATACTATTTAATTCAACGATTAGGTGTCCCTGAGTAACAATTCTCTGGCACTCAGTAACAATTCTGTCTGTCCCTGAGTATGAATTCTGTGGCCCTGAGTAACAATTCTGTGTCTGTGCGAGTAACAATTCTGTGTCTGTGCGAGTAACAATTCTGTGTCTGTGCAAGTAACAATTTTGTGTCTGTGCGAGTAACAATTCTCTGGCACTCAGTAACAATTCTGTCTGTCCCTGAGTAACAATTCTCTGGCACTCAGTAACAATTCTGTCTGTCCCTGAGTAACAATTCTCTGGCACTCAGTAACAATTCTGTCTGTCCCTGAGTATGAATTCTGTGGCCCTGAGTAACAATTCTGTGTCTGTGCGAGTAACAATTCTGTGTCTGTGCAAGTAACAATTTTGTGTCTGTGCGAGTAACAATTCTCTGGCACTCAGTAACAATTCTGTCTGTCCCTGAGTAACAATTCTCTGGCACTCAGTAACAATTCTGTCTGTCCCTGAGTATGAATTCTGTGGCCCTGAGTAACAATTCTGTGTCTGTGCGAGTAACAATTCTGTGTCTGTGCAAGTAACAATTTTGTGTCTGTGCGAGTAACAATTCTCTGGCACTCAGTAACAATTCTGTCTGTCCCTGAGTAACAATTCTCTGGCACTCAGTAACAATTCTGTCTGTCCCTGAGTAACAATTCTCTGGCACTCAGTAACAATTCTGTCTGTCCCTGAGTAACAATTCTCTGGCACTCAGTAACAATTCTGTGTCTGTGCGAGTAACAATTCTGTGTCTGTGCAAGTAACAATTTTGTGTCTGTGCGAGTAACAATTCTCTGGCACTCAGTAACAATTCTGTCTGTCCCTGAGTAACAATTCTCTGGCACTCAGTAACAATTCTGTCTGTCCCTGAGTAACAATTCTCTGGCACTCAGTAACAATTCTGTCTGTCCCTGAGTAACAATTCTCTGGCACTCAGTAACAATTCTGTCTGTCCCTGAGTAACAATTCTCTGGCACTCAGTAACAATTCTGTGTCTGTGCGAGTAACAATTCTGTGTCTGTGCAAGTAACAATTTTGTGTCTGTGCGAGTAACAATTCTCTGGCACTCAGTAACAATTCTGTCTGTCCCTGAGTAACAATTCTCTGGCACTCAGTAACAATTCTGTCTGTCCCTGAGTAACAATTCTCTGGCACTCAGTAACAATTCTGTCTGTCCCTGAGTATGAATTCTGTGGCCCTGAGTAACAATTCTGTGTCTGTGCGAGTAACAATTCTGTGTCTGTGCAAGTAACAATTTTGTGTCTGTGCGAGTAACAATTCTCTGGCACTCAGTAACAATTCTGTCTGTCCCTGAGTAACAATTCTCTGGCACTCAGTAACAATTCTGTCTGTCCCTGAGTAACAATTCTCTGGCACTCAGTAACAATTCTGTCTGTCCCTGAGTAACAATTCTCTGGCACTCAGTAACAATTCTGTCTGTCCCTGAGTATGAATTCTGTGGCCCTGAGTAACAATTCTGTGTCTGTGCGAGTAACAATTCTGTGTCTGTGCAAGTAACAATTTTGTGTCTGTGCGAGTAACAATTCTCTGGCACTCAGTAACAATTCTGTCTGTCCCTGAGTAACAATTCTCTGGCACTCAGTAACAATTCTGTCTGTCCCTAAGTAACAATTCTCTGGCACTCAGTAACAATTCTGTCTGTCCCTGAGTATGAATTCTGTGGCCCTGAGTAACAATTCTGTGTCTGTGCGAGTAACAATTCTGTGTCTGTGCAAGTAACAATTTTGTGTCTGTGCAAGTAACAATTTTGTGTCTGTGCGAGTAACAATTCTCTGGCACTCAGTAACAATTCTGTCTGTCCCTGAGTAACAATTCTCTGGCACTCAGTAACAATTCTGTCTGTCCCTGAGTAACAATTCTCTGGCACTCAGTAACAATTCTGTCTGTCCCTGAGTATGAATTCTGTGGCCCTGAGTAACAATTCTGTGTCTGTGCGAGTAACAATTCTGTGTCTGTGCAAGTAACAATTTTGTGTCTGTGCAAGTAACAATTCTCTGGCACTCAGTAACAATTCTGTCTGTCCCTGAGTAACAATTCTCTGGCACTCAGTAACAATTCTGTCTGTCCCTGAGTATGAATTCTGTGGCCCTGAGTAACAATTCTGTGTCTGTGCGAGTAACAATTCTGTGTCTGTGCAAGTAACAATTTTGTGTCTGTGCGAGTAACAATTCTCTGGCACTCAGTAACAATTCTGTCTGTCCCTGAGTAACAATTCTCTGGCACTCAGTAACAATTCTGTCTGTCCCTGAGTATGAATTCTGTGGCCCTGAGTAACAATTCTGTGTCTGTGCGAGTAACAATTCTGTGTCTGTACAAGTAACAATTTTGTGTCTGTGCGAGTAACAATTCTCTGGCACTCAGTAACAATTCTGTCTGTCCCTGAGTAACAATTCTCTGGCACTCAGTAACAATTCTGTCTGTCCCTGAGTAACAATTCTCTGGCACTCAGTAACAATTCTGTCTGTCCCTGAGTAACAATTCTCTGGCACTCAGTAACAATTCTGTCTGTCCCTGAGTAACAATTCTGTCTGTCCCTGAGAATGAATTCTGTGGCCCTGAGTAAGAATTCTCTGGCACTCAGTAACAATTCTGTCTGTCCCTGAGTAACAATTCTCTGGCACTCAGTAACAATTCTGTCTGTCCCTGAGTAAAAATTCTGTGGCCCTAATAACGTTTCTGTGGCCCTAAGTAACAATTCTCTGGCACTGAGTGAAAATTCTGTCTGTCCCTGAGTATGAATTCTGTGGCCCTAACTAGCGTTTCTTTGTCCCTAAATAACGATTCTGTGGCCCTCATTAACAAGTCTGTGTCCCTGAGTAATGGTTCTCTGTCCCTAAGTAACTTCTCTCTGTCCCCAATTCTCGTTTCTGTGGCCCTAACTCTGTCCCTGTCCCTAGTACAGAGCGGTCTGCCTCTGTTCAATGACTGCAGGCAAATGAAGATTTCCAAAATGGCCGCTATATATACCTCGACCATTACACAGTGCTGGCTGGCTGGCTGCTGATTGGCTGATGCGATCACATGTCGTTGAGGAATGCATTATGGGGCAGCGCGCCTTGTCTGCGCGCCTTCCCCGACATCCCCGCTCCGTCGCCGCACATGTCAGCCGCCATTTTCGGAAAAATTTCGATTCGCGCGTCCGAATTAGGCTGTTTTTCGGATTCGGCACGAATCGAAATTTTTCCGATATTCGACTCGAATTCCACTTCGGATACTTCGATTCGCTCATCTCTAATTATAATATATAAATTTACTTCATTTCTAGAATACAGTGCATCCAGAATGTATTCACAGCGCTTAACTTTTGCCACATTTTGTTATGTTACAGCCTTATTCCAAAATGGATTAAATTCATTTTTTTCTTCAACATTCTACAAACAATACCCCATAATGACAACGTGAAAGAAGTTTGTTTTGAAATCTTATGGGTAGTGCCATAAAGGCATTCTAATGTATTACCAAAAGAAACACTCTAGGGATACATAACATTTTGTACTAGATATTTTTACATAATAGTAAACCATCTATCATCGAAGTTCAAGCTGCTTGGGAGCGAGTCACAGTTTTGTTACCCATGGAAATAGCAAATCAGTGTTGTGCTTACAATAGTAAAGGCTTGTTAAATTAAAAACAAATGTAGATCCTCCAATCTGACCCAGGTAGGTACAGAACATTTTGTTCCTGATCATCCCTCTGTCTTTCTGATTACAAATTTCTGAGCTCAGTCACTGAATTCATGTGGTGCAATATTTCTCCCATTTAGACCAACAATGGAGAATTATTGCTCTTGCTGATACCAATGATAGGGACCTATTGCTCCCACTGACACTGGGGCATTTCCAAATCCCACTGGCTCTTCTAAACTTAGAAGGACAGTGAAATGGACCTTTGTTTAGAAAATTTGGGACCCCCTAATGTGAGCATAACTTTCATCTGTAATAGATCCTGTTCCTGTAATAGACTCTATACCTACTCAGGTGCTGGTAAGCCTTGTATTAAATTTCTCAGCAAGTTAGGGAATTGGTCCAGTTACTCTGCTACCAATACCATACAGTATATATACAGACATTGAGTAACAGAATTAATAAAAAAGCCCATAAAACAGAGCAGCTTGAATTTACACAGAGGTTCACGGTTTTGGCAGAGAACAATCTATATCAAGTTCATTTACGCAAGACGTTCACAGAAAAAGAAAAGTTGTTTACTAGTGCACTAAATAGATGTTAAATCAAATTTCCAATCATGTTAACAGATATAGAAAGCATGTATTTTTTTTTATAAATGGAGAGATTGTTGAATCATTGGAAGCTTATTTTTGCTGGAGAACTTTAGTTAGCTTATAAAGTAGTAGGTGCAGAAAGTTTATAAATGGATCTCCTTCTTGAATGGCTTGCTAATGAAGGGAAAGAGGTGGAAGTTATAATGAGTACCATCTCAAGCCTTTGCAATAAATTAGATGAAAGTATATTTGTTTGTTTTTTCAAATGGCTGATACAAAAGCAGATCTCCAGCCAGACTACATACAAATTTGAAATACATATGTGTGAACTGTTTCAGCTGTCAAGCTATTTGTTCAGCCACTTTTGATGATTATAGGCTACTGCAAAACCATCATGTGATACTGCTGCCTCTCCTTGATGCTTTATAACTTCCTTTGTCATCTGCTTGCTCACCATAGTATGCATGAACATCATCACACTGCTAAGGTCCTCATTATCAATCACCTTTTCTGTGAGTCTTAATATCTTCCTTAGTAAAATATTTTTTACAGTATTTTTATGTTACATTTTACACTGGACAACAAATTTTTCAAATGCTTTGCTGTCTGAAAAACTTTTCATGATTGTGATAGACCCTTTTCATTTAAAAATGTAATTTCAGAATAATAGTATCACATTGGAATCTTGAGAATTATGAAATTCCCTTTTAAAGATTATAATGTATTTAATTGCATAATGTTTTCAACAAGCTGCATGAGTTCTACAGGGCTAAATGTGTTTTGCTGCTGATTTAAATTTTTATTCAGTGTCCAGTACATTAGTACATTTCACTGCAGTGTCCAATGGTAGTCAGCCAGCATTGATTGAATCCAGTTGCGCCAATACCATTTTTTCATGGTGGCAATTTCATAGTGAAACTTTTCACCATGTTTGTCATTAACTGCACCTAGATTTTCATGAAAGAAGTTAAAAATCCGGCTACTACCAAACTCTTCAACCTAACCTCATCTTTTGCATTAGCACAGTGTATACAGTCCTCCACTCACTCTGATGGGAATACATTAGACCTTGTTTTCTTCCATCTTTGCACTCCCTACAACCTCACAAACACCCCCTTTCCTCTCTCTGTTAACAATCTCATCACCTTCAAGGTGTCCTCGTCTTCAAACACCTATCCCTCCAAGCAGCAAACAATTACCCGCAGAAACCTTCACAACTTGAACCCTGCTCCTTTCCACTCTGCAACTGACCAACTCTATGACAGAATCTCTCCCCTGTCCTGCCCTGACCTGGTCACTGCTGTCTACAACAGTTCGCTTTCATCCGCATTAGACTGACTTGCTCCTCTAACAACACAAAGCATCAGGCCCCGACCGTTACAACCTTGGCAGACTGACGACACCAGAAATCTTAAACAACATAGTCGTGCGCTAGAGCGATTGTGGCGTAAAACCAAATCCCAGCAAGCATTCACCCGATATAAATCTGCTTTCTTAACATACAATTCCTCCCTTCATGCTGCCAAACAAGCCTACTTTGTCACTCTTATTAATACCTTGTCATACAGTCCTTGTCGTCTCTTCTCTACTTTTAACTCTCTACTTTCTCCACCTCCACCCAGTACCTCACTCACTGCTCACAAGATTGCAAGTCATTTCAAAAACAAGATTTCTGCAATTTGTAGGGGCATCACCACTGCACAGACATCCATCCCACTTAGCATACCTTATACTAAACCTCCCTCAACACTTTCCTCTTTTGACCTTGCTACTACCGAAGAGGTCACTAAGGTTTTTCAGAAGCCCGTCTCACTACCTGCCCCCTGGATCCTGTCCCCTCACAACTACTACGGTCACCCTCTTCTTCCATCCTATGCTCCCTCACTCACATCTTCAATCCTTCCCTCCCTACTGGTGCCTTCCCCTCCCCTCTAAAGCATGCGCACATCACTCCCATACTTAAAAAGCCCTCCCTGGACCCCACCAACCTGAACAACTTAAGACTCATCTCCCTGCTGCTATTTACCTCTAAACTCCTAGACCGCTTAGTCTACAATTGCCTGAGCTCCCACCTCACCGACAACAACCTTCTTGACCCTTTACAGTCTGGCTTTTGCTCACTACACTCCACTGAAACTGCCCTACTTAAACTCACTAATGATCTACTAACAGCTAAAACCAATGGCCACTACTCCGTACTCTTACTACTTGACCTCTCTGCGGCTTTTGATACGGTTGACCATCCCCTCCTCCTCAAAAAACTCCACTCTCTTGGTCTCAGAGATTCTGCTCTCTCCTAGTTCTCCTCCTACCTATCGCAGCGCTCCTTTAGCATTACTTATAAAACTTCCTCCTCCTCTTCACTCCCTTTTTCTGTAGGGGTCCCTCAAGGTTCTGTCTTTGGACCCCTTCTCTTCTCCATCTACACCTCCTCCTGTCAGGGACCCCAGTGTTTGCCGCAATCGCGTGTGAGTCTGCGCATGCGCGGTGTGTCCGGTCGCACTAGCGTGCGAGCGTTGGGACCAGGGCACCCACGATTGCAGCGGCGCTCGCGCATGCACACTCGCGATCGCGGGCGCGAGCCTGGCACCAATCAGGGCGCTGGGCACCCTATTTAAAACAGGTTAGGACTGCATTGAATTGCCGTATGGTCTTACCTGTTTCCTGAGCTCCTGATTAGTAGATTGTCTTGTTGCCGACCCTGCCTGACCCTGATTTGCTGTCTGTCTCCTGCTCTGATCCCTGGCTTGTCTGACCATTCTCTTGCTTAACCCTGCACGTTCTGATCTCCTGTTAACGAACCCGGCTTGTGACCTGTTTATCCCTCTGCCTGCTGATTTTGTACTACGCCACCACCACTGTTACCAACCCGGATTGCCTGATGCTGCTCTTGTTACCTCCTCACATCAGACTCTCACCTGCTATACACCTCCAGTGGTGCTTCTACCACAGCTGGGTGAACCCAGGGGTCACGACCTGGTCTCGGCCTGCTCCAAGTCCATCCCCACCATCAGGAGCCCTGGTGAACAAGCAGGTCGGAGCTTAGATTACGCGCCTTGGGGGGGTCCGGTCTGTGGAGTACTAGAGGCTACCGCTGTAGGATCTCTGACACCTCCCTTGGTCACTTGATAAACTCCCATGGCTTTAGGTACCATCTCTATGCTGATGACACACAAATCTATCTTTCTACCCCATACATCACCCCTTCAGTCTCCTCTCGCATTACTAACCTACTAAGCAACATATCGGCATGGATGTCACTCTACTTCCTCAAACTCAATCTTTCCAAAACTGAGCTCTTAGTATTCCCCCCAGCCCGTGCCCCCTCCTCTGACTTCTCCATCAAGATCAATAACACAATCATCATTCCCTCCCCTCATGCCAGGGTGCTAGGTGTAATCCTAGACTCCCATCTGTCATTTCACCCCCAAATCCAATCACTGTCCAAATCTTGTAGACTTCACCTCTGCAACATCTCCAAGATACGCCCGTTCTTAACCTCGAAAACCACTAAGCAACTTATTCACTTCTTTGTTATATCTCGCCTTGACTATTGTAACTCCCTCCTCATTGGCCTACCGAATCGCAGGCTATCCCCTCTTCAATCTATCATGAATGCTGCTGCCAGACTTATCCACCTTACTAACCATTCTGTATCTGCCACCCCTCTCTGCCAATCCCTCCACTGGCTTCCCATTGCCCAACGGATAAAATTCAAAACAATGTATAAAGCCATTTATAACTTTGCCCCAAATTACGTCACCGATCTTGTCTCTAAATATCACCCAAACCGTACTCTCCGCTCCTCGCAAGACCTCCTACTCTCTAGCTCCCTTGTCTCCTCCTCCCATGCTCATCTCCAGGACTTTTCCAGAGCTTCCCCCATCCTCTGGAACTCTCTACCCCAATTAATCAGACTATCGCCTACCCTGCTCACTTTTAGATCTCTGAAAACCTATCTCTACAGGGAAGCCTATCCTGCCCTCAGCTAATAATAGAATCTTCTGCTCTTCCAACCAGTTCATCCCCCACAGTTACTACCTTTTGTACCACTAGCCCCTCTCTCCTAGATTGTAAGCTCCAAGGAGCAGGGCCCACCTTTCCCTCTTGTATTGAACTGTATTGTTGCTGTATTGTCTCCTGTTATATTGTAAAGCGCTGAGCAAACTGTTGGCACTATATAAATCCTGTATAATAATATAATAATAAAGTGTGAATGCCAAAAATTAATCTTCAGTTACATGTAGCACTTCATGCTTTTGTATGTTGCAAGAAGTTTGTCAACCAGCTAAATATAGTTTGGTATTCGTTGATTGCCAAGAAAATTCTAAACGTCATTGAATGCTTTCCAGGCAATTTTTTCTGTCGCCACTAATAGATCTTCAAACCCCTTGTCAATGATGACATATGTAAACTGTGGAATAACAAGAGTGCCCTCCTTAAAGTGATATTAAACCCCAAACCAAAAATATATTATATTGCAGCTTACCAGTTGTTAGATGTGGTGGCTGCATCAGTAATTTTTTTCTTTGTTTTTTCTCGCTCTGTTTTCACCTGGTGATTTGGCCAGTAACACACCTCCTGTATTAGTGATACACAACTCTGGAGGAATGAGCCAGGACACAGCAGACTACAGCATTGTCAGTCTAGGGGGGTGGGAGTGTTAAAAGTATTAGCAGATTTGAATACAAATAACAAATTTAAGTCAAACTCCAGCTAATACTTTATAATCAGTACAGCAAACAGTTCTTTTACTTTTGAAATAAAAGTTTTACATGAAATAAAAGGTGATTATTTTAATCACCCCTGCCAGTTGTAAATGGATGGCCTGATCCATGTAAGCTGATACATTTTGCTAGAGCTTGAACTTTTTTTTTTTTTCATTTTGATGATGGGGAAACAAGGAACACATTTGCCACTTGTTAACTGCAAGTAGTAAATATAAATCTTCATATGCAGTATTCAATATTTACATGAAACATTTTACAAAATAGTATTTTTAGTCCTGAATGTAATAAATAAAGAAAACACAATAACAATGCACACACAATACATTCATTTTTATGATTTTGGACTGAACACATGACTGTACTGAAATTTGGTTTTCCATATTTGCCTGATGTTTTGGCTTAATTTACACTTGCCTAACACAATATCATTAGAACTACAATGGTCCTTGCACTGTGGAAACAATTCGTTACTTAAGAAAGTAAATCCTTCCTGGTAGCAACTCTGCAGGCACAATGGCATTAATGTCAGCCTCCTGATTCTGAATTATTACATTTCTTGTTTGCAGAAAAATAACAGGAGGTAGACTGGTCTCTATAGCATGCTACAACATGTGTTCAATAGTTATAAGGAAGGTTTCATTTATCACATACCCATGAGAAATTAATTTCAGTAAGAACAAAACAAATCTTATCACAGTGACAAGAGATATAAAAATGATTTTTAGATGACACATTTTTTAAAAATGTGAAGTTAGAAATAAATCATTTTTCAGGGCCCATTTTTACTTGTGTGTTACAACAATGTGCTACGTATAGTAAACTGTGGTGCCATTGTTTGTGAATGGCACCACAAATGATAGATACAGTAGTGCACTATGCACAATGCAGAATCCTATAATGCGCATATTGTAGATACTGGTGCTAAAAAAGGTTCATGTTATTTATTTATTTTTTTTTTATACATTGTGGTGCATTGACAGCTCATTCAAGATGCTGTCTGCTGTAACTCATCACATATTAATACTCAAATAATGTACATTAATGCACTGCAAAGGATCACTAAGTGGTGAAGTGTGCCAGGTATACTGTCAGGAGTGCATAACGCTCCTGTTCCAGGGCAGCTGTTGGTCTCAACATTCCAGCATCTCAGTTTCAGCTGAGCTGCACTCTTCCTGTCTGACTGTCCATCTGCAGGGTGATTGATGATGACACAGCCCATAGGTGGAGATCAAACCTGTTTTAAGTCTGCCAAGCCCCTAGGGTCATACTTTTGATAGTGTTTGCAACATGTTTGCCTGCCTTGTTCCCATGCATTAGCCGTTACCTTTGCAGATCCCCGCTATGCCAGCTAGTTTGGATTTCCTTGTTATTGACTTCAGATTGGACTTTGGGCTACTCTTTGAACTCAGCCTACCTTTTGACCATGAATTTGACCCTGATTACTCTCTGAATGTTGTCTGCCTTGAACCCGAACTGCCATTGGACCATGGGATTGTACACCCCATTAACACCCATCATATCATAAGAACATACCTAAACAATAAAACAAACACTCAACAAGGATTGTGGAAAAGTTTAAGACACGGACCCTTTATTGGGTTTAAATCAATTTTAATTTTGAAATAAACTTTAACCTTTTAATGCCAAACAGAACCACTGTTAACCATTAACAGAACAACATGCTTAGTCACTAAAACTCAAGCAATATCTTATACCAACCAAATAACAGTTTACCAACCACTGTCCACCCACAAAGTGAGCGACATTACCCAAAAGCCAGGTTGCCAACCTGGCCCCACCCCACAACCTAAACAATCACTCTACAATCCAGCATTGAAAGTGTCCTTACCAGTATCTGAGAAAATGTATCAAAAACATACCTCCCAAATTTCAGAAATTATGAAGAGGGACATCCTTTCGCACATAGAGTAACAATGGACATGTCCACAGTTACAGGGAACTAAAAAATGTAATATGCAGAAAACGATTGGCTAAACAACACAAGTACTTTTTCTTACCTCTACTTTTCCTTTATATTAGCTTTAGTAAATAACAAATGCAGTAATCTAGAGATGGATATAAACAGCAGGACGCCCATCTACGTCTTGATGCACTCCCTATTTAGCAGCTGTATATCCTGCACCATCAACATCTTTTAAGGACAGACTTAAGTTACAATTCTGATAAAAGAGAGCCAATCACATGAAACAAGAAAAAGGAAAGTCTTGCGAATAGTTAAAATTGTTGAATCAGTTCTATTGGGCACTGTGAATGGCCTAAGGCATGAAATGATAACTAGGTATCCTTATCTTGCTAATCCAATTCTGCAAACACTACTGTCTAGCAAGTTAACTTACCTCAACTAACCAGACTGAACTGAGTGAGAAAGCAATTTTAAAGTGTTTTATTTGCAGAAGAACAGAATGATTTCATTGCAATAGTGATATTACATGTCATATTAATGCAATTTGTGACCCAATAGCAGCATGTAAACATAGCTTCTAAAGTGTGAAAACAACCTCTTTGATACATGTCTTATAAAGGTCAAAGAGTTCTGCAGAGCTCTCAAAAGGAGAAATATCCAATGGTATAGATAATGCAGGTTGTTTATGCAAGGGAATTGAATATTTTATCAGAAATACCTGCAAACAAAAAACTGGTGTTAACCACTTGCCTACTGGGCACTTATACCCCCTTCCTGTCCAAGCCAATTTTCAGCTTTCAGCGCTGTCGCACTTTGAATGACAATTGTGCGGTCATGCAACAATGTACCCATATTAAATTTTTATCTTTTTTTCACACAAACAGAGCTTTCTCTTGGTGGCATTTAATCACCACTTTTAAGCTATAAACAAAAAAAGAGCAAAACATTTGAAAAAAAAAAGTTTTTCTTTGTTTCTATTATAACATTTTGCAAACAAGTAATTTTTCTCCTTCACTGATGTGTGTTGATGAGGCTCCACTGATAGGCAGCACTGATGGGCACTGATAGGCGGCACTGATGGGCACTGATAGGTGGCACTGACAAGGTGGCACGGATAGGCAGCACTGATGAGGTGGCATGGATAGGCAGCACTGATGGGCACTGATAGGTAGCACTGATAGTGGCACTGGTGAGCTAGCACTGATGATGCTGCACTGATATGCAACAAAGATGGGCACTGATAGGCGGCACTGATGGGCAGCACTGATGGCCACTAAAGGGTGGCACTGACTGATGGCACTAACTGGCAGCACTTCTGGGCACTGACTGGCGGAACAGCTGGGCACTGATGGATGGCACTGATGGGCAGCACTGATGGGGGGCACTGTTCGGTACTGGTGGATGGCACTGCTGGACACAGGTGGGTAGCACTGCTGGCCACAGGTGGGTGGCACTGCTGAGCACTGGTGGGTGGCATTGCTGAGCACTGATCATCAGGGCACTGATGATCAGTGCCCTGATGATCAGTGCTGTTTTGTCCTCTGACACTTGTCGGTTATTGGCAGCACTTTTCTCATGCTGTGACAGCATGAGGAAAGCGCAGCCAATAGCCGACAACTGCATTTATCGGTGATCTGCTGTGTTATTGAACACAGATGATCACGTGGTACAGTTGTGTCCAAAATTATTCAACCCCCACTGAAATTGAGTGTTTTGGCCAGTTTGACATTGCTTTTGATCATTCAGTCATCTTGCTTACATTTACATTAAAGAGGCACTTGTAGGTCAGACAAATATAACATAACAGTTATAATGAAATAACCACAAATGTCTTTTCTGTGCTCACAGCATTATCAGTTTTATTCAACCCCCAAGTGACATTCAATCTTAGTACTTAGTACAGCATCCTTTTACAGTTATAACAGCTTTTAAACGTGAAGCATAGCTTGACACAAGTGTCTTGCAGCGATCTACGGGTATCTTCGCCCATTCTTCATGGGCAAAGGCCTCCAGTTCAGTCACATTCTTAGGCTTGCGCACTGCAACTGCTTTCTTTAAGTCCCACCAGAGGTTCTCAATCGGATTTAAGTCTGGTGACTGCGATGGCCACTCCAAAATGTTCCAGCCTTTCCTCTGCAACCATGCTCTAGTGGACTTGGAGGTATGCTTGGGATCATTGTCCTGTTGAAAGGTCCAACGTCTCCCAAGCCTCAGGTGTGTGACGGACTGCATCACGTTTCCATCCAATATCTCCTGGTACTGAAGAGAATTCATGGTACCTTGCACACGCTGAAGCTTCCCTGTACCTGCAGAAGCAAAACAGCCCCAAAGCATGATTGACCCTCCACCATGCTTCACAGTAGGCAAGGTGTTCTTTTCATCATAGGCCTTGTTCTTCCTCCTCCAAACATAGCGTTGATCCATGGGCCCAAACAGTTCTAATTTTGTTTCATCAGTCCACAGAACACTATCCCACAACTTTTGTGGTTTGTCCACATGGCTTTTGGCATACTGCAGTCGACTCTTCTTATTCTTTGGAGACAGCAAGGGGGTACGCCTGGGAGTTCTGGCACGGAGGCCTTCATTACGCAGTGTGCGTCTTATTGTCTGGGCTGAAACTTCTGTACCCACATCTGACAAATCTTTTCTCAGTTCCTCAGCAGTCACACGGGGACTTCTCTCCACTCTACGCTTCAGGTAGCGCACAGCAGTCGAAGTCAGCATCTTCTTTCTGCCACGACCAGGTAGCGTTTCAACAGTGCCCTTTGCCTTGAATTTGCGAATGATGCTTCCTAAGGTGTCTCTTGGTATGTTTAACATCTTTGCAATCTTCTTATAGCCATTGCCCTTCCTGTGAAGAGAAATCACCTCTTCTCTTGTCTTCCTGGACCATTCTCTTGCCTTCACCATGTTTGTAACCACACCAGTAAATGTCTAGAAGGAGCTGAGTATCACAGTCATTTTAAAGCTGCCTAATTGGTGCTTATTATGCTTGATTGCTGCTCGGTGACATCCACAGGTGTTTTCAATACCTGATGGAAAGCACCTGTATGAACCTCTGTTCTTCAGAGTGGTAGTCTTTAAGGGGTTGAATAATTGTGGCAATGAAGAAACCACATAAGAACCATTTACTACTGTATTACATAAACAATTGATGTCATTTTAGTTGCATTTGGGTAGTTACAACGTCCTTGTAGGATTTGATTCTGAATACAATTCCAAATGTACACTATAGTCCCTAAACCCCTTTACAGCATTGGGGGTTGAATAATTTTGGACACAACTGTAAAAGGCCGCTGTGATTGGCCTTTTGGCACATCACGTAGGACACAGTGATCACCATAGGACACAGCGATCATGGAGATTGCCAGGTGCACACCTCCAGAGGTGCACGGGATGGTGCGTTCTGGGAGGACGTCATTTGACTCCCTCCCAGAACTGGACAACCACGCTGTAGCCGTCATTCGGCAAGTGGTTAAGGAGATTGCAGGCCTTTGCTCACTGCTGAGGTAACTGGTATCCTGAAACACTGGAAAAACAAAGCATCTGCTATTAAATGTTTTACCCTGAAAATGTTTTATTATAGCCTTCATCTTAGACAATTAATTGCATAAAAATGCTATTCTAACATTCACCAATAATGGGCACTGGCGGCTGAACTGCTTGCTCCAAAGTGCCTTAGCCACAACAATAGGGAAGAGCCCAAGTGAACAATATTCTTAGGGATACGGTGTAAATACAATATTCTTGTCAAAACTCTGAACACAATTTGTCAGGCCATAAATGACGAAATTCAATTGATTCTGTTGCATCTGTAGACAACTGGAAAATACTCATCTAAAACAAATTCCATCTGCCACATTGAGCTAACATTTTAAGTTGAAATACATTCGCGCCAAAACCAGTAGCCACTCTTTTACCTTTGAATAAAACCAACATGCCAATAAGGGAATTTAAGGCCTGAGATGGAAAGCACTGAGCTCACTAGTGAAATTCTGCTCATAGACTTAATTTGTGATAAAAATAACAAAAGCCCAAGAACAACTGAATCACATAAACAGTAAAAAGGTATCATATAAAGTAGTTCTGAAAAGATACATTGTCTTTTGCAGCAGCCAAAGGGAAATAAGATGTTGCATTAATCATCAAATTGGAAGACCAGGGGATCACTTTTCCTATGCTCACTGGACTCTGGTTTTGAAAACAAATTTCCTACCAGGCAACCGTTTTTGCAAAGCACTGTAGCTGAAATGCACTGTGATTTACTAAAAGAAAAGCAGAGCCCTGTACTAATTTGAAAAGAGGAGAAGCACTGAGGGATGCAGATCTCTGTGGCTGAGCTACACCAAAAGCCATCCAATTCTTCACTATTGAATCTTCATGCTGCTTATCAAGAGAACACATTTGAGATGAAGCAAGAGAAGAATGTCCAGGGGATTACAGGCTGACCGGAAGCATAAACAAATAGATTTAATGTCAGATTTGACTTAAAGGCCATCTGGACCAAAAGATCTAATCACAAAAAGAGCTCGGTATACTGTAAATTTAGGTATATCAATGAGAGTAGGCTATCATCAATTAGATCAATAAAGAACAAGAACCCTTATGAACTGACAAATGAGATGCACAATACAGGCAGAGGACCCACAGATGTAAGTAATGATACAGCTGTCACCAGTAAAAACATAGGGTGGGGGGAATAAAAAATAAATTCATTAAACGACTGAGCCAGTCCTTCCTCCAGGGAAATTAGTCCTTTGAAGTAGTTCATGAAGTAGATGATCCATTTTGAGCTGAGAGCAGGTCTAAAGATTCAGAAGTACGTTAGCCCCAAAAAAACAGCGCTGTAAGAGTATAGTTGAATAATGTTCACCTCCCAAGGAGGTATACCTTTATTGATGCAGAGGAAGCCATAAATAAGAATGACAATAAAATGTAGCAGCCAGGGTAGTGTGGTGGATCATCCGCTCCTCACAGTACCCAAGCAGGGAGAAAGACTCTGTTGCAGTGTGCGGCTGAGCCAGCCGGGGATCGCAGCACTCCGGAAGTGATGTCAGCGTGACCAAGGTGAGGGCGGAAGCTGGATCCTGGCCCTGGAACACAAACAGAGCTGGTAACCGTGACAACAAGTTTTCACGAGCATGCGCTTTATCAAGTCTGAGGAATGTCTGGTTACCAGCTTTATTTATAGGAATTTAAAAGAGACGGAAGTCGGGCAGGGCTCCCATGTCTTTTAAGCTCCCTAGCGGTATGATTATTTATTTCAGATTTTTGGTGCTGAAAGCGGTACATTTTTTTGCATGAAAATATGTATTTTTTTTTATTTTAGGCCTGTAATTTAGGAATAACTCACTGAAATCTGTCTGAACAAGAATCTAGTAAACATTCCTGATATGATAAAACTTGAAACACAAAATCATAATTTATAATTTAATAAATAATCAAAAAAAATAATAAAATAATAACAAAAATAAATTCAATAATATAATCAAACCAAAAACACTGAAATTTGAAATATAGCGCCAAGTTCGCACATCACTGAGCAAAGTCGCAGAATTGTTTTCAGTGTCCGATGACGAATTTCCCCACGAATAATTATCACTCAATTCTGCAAGTGGTATGAAAAAACAAATGGGTGATAGGGGGGACAATCCCATGGGGCCACTGCTCTATTTTTTTTCTTTCATGGCCATGACATTCTGCCTGTCTGCAAACCTGTGCAAGTACCTGTTTGCTGTTCTTGGCTTGCGCCTGGCCCGCTGTGGTAGCCAGGCACTATAGCATTGTGTATAAAACTTGGGGGCAACCAAGTACCAGTAGGCCTGCTTGCCTCATGGGAAAGGGGGCTGCTATAGAGAAGAACAAAGCCAGCTATAGTGCCTGACCATCAACGCTAGGGGTAGGAGTAACACATACAAATCTTTGCTTCAAACAACCAGTCAGATTAAAGGATAACAAAAAATGGCATCCCCTCACCTGCACTGGGGTTTTAAAAGGATCACAGGATTTCTTGTTTGCCTACCTTTGTAAAAGATTACCAGTTTAGTTATGTCTTGCCACTTCAGATTCCCTTGTACAGCATGCCTCTCAGCTAAGCAGGGAGAGTGGAAATCTACTAGTTCAATAAAAGTAGACAGGATTATATTTTTATCCCACTCAGGTAGTTGCCTTATGGTAGCATGGGGTAAAATGTTGATTTTAGTACAAGTTACCAAAACACATGGAAACGCATGTAGCGCTATGAATGGAACCACGATGCACCACACTGTATTACTGTAACATCCAATGAACAATGCACTGCAGCATGCCACAATGCATATGGCGAGTGTTGCCTATGCTACATTAACCACTAGGGGACCACCCACAGTACATATACTGCGGCACGGCGGCCCCTGTGCGCAGGATCACATTTATAGCGTGACCGCCCTACCCGCGGCACCGATCACGGCCGCGGGTGTCAATCATCAGGTCCCAGCTGATGATTACCCGCCGGAGCCCGGCGATTGCCAGCAAACACTGACAGGGAGCACAGCTGCATTGTTTTCAATGGAGCTCTCCTCCCTGTCAGTTTGGGCACACTGATCGGGATGGCTGAGCGCAACCTTCCGGATCAGTGTGTTACAGTGAAGCACCCCCCCCCGCCCCCTAGTAAAACACTCCTCTCACACAGTTTACCCTTTTATTGCCTTCTAATGTTAACCCTTTCCTCTCCAGTGCCATTAGTACAGAGTCAGTGCTTTTTTTCCACTAATCACTGTATTGGTGTCATTGGGGATGCCAGTGACCCCAAGTCAGTTCCCCCCCAGTGTCAGAATGTCCACCTCAGACCGCAGTCCTGCCATCCCACCATAAGTTTTAGCAAAGACATGTCGCAGAATACATTTTGGCCAAAATTTATGACGAAATTTGATTTTTACATTTTTTTACTGGACATGTTTTACAGCAAAAAGTCCAAAATATTGTTTTTTTTCTCAAAATTGTCGGGCTTTTTTTTATAGCGCAAAAAATAAAAAATGCAAAGACGATGAAATACCACCGAAAGAAAGCTCAATTCGTGTGGAAAAAAGGATGTAAATTTAATTTTGGTGCAGCATTGCACAATTGTCAGTTAAAATAACGCAGCGCCATAGCACAAACCGCTTCTGTAACTGCTTATATATATATATATATATATATGTGATTCGTGCTCCCGTGGTTTTCATGCCCCTCCCAGATAGCGTCAGATTGCCCGTCAGTACACCAGTAATCACATTTAACCCCTTGATTGCCAGGAACACGCTCATACACAATAAACCTCCATTGCTAGTATAGTGTTTGAACGGATCAATGTCTTTGATCAGATCAGCACTATACCAGCGTTCACATTAGTATAGTGTCCCCAAAAATGCAGCGTTAGCAGGATCAGACCCAACACCTGCCAGCACCTGCGTTTAGCCCATGCGCTTACCCCCCCTTTTCCCCCAGCAAGTGCAGTGTCAGTAGTTCACTGTCACTTGATACATTGTACACAAAACCGCAGTGTTCGCAGAATGAGGCCTGATCTCTGTTAGCACTTGTCGGTAAATTTTGATGACTCTCGAGTGCCAGAACTACTGCCGCGCTACCTTCTGGTGAACTGGCGAGCACCAGTGGCCTAGTACATCCTGGTCTTTCACAAACCAGCACTGCAGTATCACTTGGTGATGTGGTGAGTCCCATAAGTGCAGTACAAGCTGGTGCGGTGGCGACCACAAGTATTGTCCTGCAACCACCAACAGGCCCATAGAGCCCCTAGTGTCCTTCTGGATGTGCTTGCAAATCCCGATTGGCAGCCCACAAATGCTGCAGAACCCGTACTTCCCCCATTTACTACCCAACCTGGAATTCAGGTGGAAACAGCAAATTTAACTACTCCCCTTGATTTTTTGGAGCTGTTTTTCACAGAAGAGCTGTGTGCATTGATTGTGGATCAAAGCAATTTATATCCACAACAATTTATCGCCGCCTACCCAAATTCAAACCTTGCCAGACCATTAGCATGGAAACACATTATGGTTTCCGAATTTAAATTTTTTTGGACCTTACCCTCAACATGGGCATTACTAAAAAAAATGAATTGCGGTTGTATTGGTCCACAGACCCCATTCATCATATCCCGTGTTCTCTGCTGCCATGGCCAGGCATAGATATGAGAGTATAATGCGTTTTATGCATTTCAACGACAATACACTCTGTTGTCCTCGAGGTTACCCTGAATTTGACCGGCTCCACATAATTCAGCCCCTCGTAAATCACCTTAACCACAAATTTGCAGATGTCTATACTCCCCAGTAAAACATCCTTTGTTGATGAGTCCCTGATTAATTTTTCTGGCTGCCTTGCATTCAAACAATTTCTCCCCAGCAAGCGTGTCAGATATGGGGTCAAGATGTATAACACCTGTGAGAGGGAAACAGGCTATACATATAAGTTTCGGATTTACAAAAAGATAGTCACGTGGAGCCCCCTGGATGCCCAGACTACATGGGGAGCAGTGACAAGATAGTTTGGGACTTGGTGTCATCCTTTTTCCATATGGGGTACCACTTATATGTGCCACTATTTGTACAATCTTGGAACTGGCGCATGTGGCACCGTGTGACCTAATGTGTGCCCACCATTAGAAGTGGGTGGATGCAGGGCGGTATATTCTAATGGTGGGCATACCACACACTTTTTCTGGCAGAGATTTCTTCTCTTTTTTTCATTCAGCCCACAGGCTGCATACAAAAAAAAAGAACATAGCATATACAGTATACCCAACAAGGACCAGGGACGTACTGGTACTGGACTTTGAATGGTTATACCAGGATGATGCCTATAGCTGCAGGCATCATCCTTGTATCATTTTTTTCAGCCGGCGAGTGGCTCGGCTTTCATGTAAAAGCATCCTAATGGCTAATTAGCTGCAGGATTGCTTTTACAAGCAGCAGGAGATGATGCTCTCCCTCCCCCGCTGCCTTCCATGGTCTTCTTGGGCAATCCTGTGTCATCGGGGGAACCTGAGAATGCAGCCGGTGTTTCTGCCAGCTGACCAAAGAGCTGATTGGAGACCAGAATGGTGCCAATCATCTCTATAGCCTAAGAAATCGAAATCCATGAGCATTTCATTACTTCAGTTTCGCAGGATATAAACAGCGTCATTTGTAAATTGGGAAAGCATCTGATCACACTGATCTTGGTTTGATTAGATAATGTAAGGGCAGAGGAGATATCCAGAGTCTGATAGAACCCAGATTTCTCAAAAAAGAATATATGACAATGCCCATTGAAGTTATAGGGGATATTTGCATTCCCTGTGATAGCATTAAAAGTGATTAAAAAACATGAAAGGGACAGTGTAAAAATAATAAAAAAAATCAAAATAACTTAAAAAAATAAAAAAAAATCTCCCTCGCCCCCCCGTGCGCACACACCTGTGTGCGCGAGTGTTGACCCTGTGCCGGTATGTAAACAGCGGTTGCACCATGCATGTGAGGTATCGCCGTTAATGTCAGATCAAGGGCAGTAATTCTAACACTAGACCTCCTCTGTAAATTTAAAATGGTAGCTTGTAAAGGCTTTTAAAACGTTGTTTATAGATATTAAAAACGTATGCAGTTTGTCGCCATTTTACGGGTCATGCACAGTTTTAAAGCATGTCATGTTTGTTATCTATTTACTCGGCATACCATCATCTTTTATATTTTACCAAATAATTGGCCAATATATTGTGTTTCTGTGCATTAAAATAAAAAAAATCATTTATTTAAAAAAAAAATTGCGTTTCAAAAATCGCTGCGCGAATACTATGTGACATAAAAATTGCAGCACCCACCATTTTATTCACTAGGGTCTGTGCTTTAAAAAAAATACAGATTTTTTTTCATGTGAACAAAGTGTCAGAAAAGGCTTGATCCTCAGGTGGTTAGTGAGTGATGTGTGGCATAAACTTCTAATGCTGGGCATAAAATGCCCCCACCCCCCAAATCAACCCCTTTTTGGAAAGTAGACACCCCAAACTATTTGCTGAAAGGCCGGTTGAATCAATAAAATAATTTTTTACCACAAATTTTGATTTATTGCTCACACATGCCATGGGTAAATGTGGAATTACTCCACAAAATACATTCTGCTACTTCTCCCGAGTATGAGGGTACCACATTTGAGAGACGTTTTGGCAGTCTATCCAAGTACAAGACCCCAAAATCCAAAAAGCACCTTCGGGCTTTTAAAGGGCTTTATTTCCTCATTACACTTCCTGACTACCTATCACAGTTTTGGAGGCCCTGAAATATCAGGATAGCACCAAATCCCCCCAAATGACCCCTTTTTGGAAAGTATACACCCCCAGGAATTTGATAAGAAGCATGGTGAGTATTTTGCAGATCTCATTTGTTGCCACAAGTTTTTGGAAAATGAAGAAAAACAAACAAACATTTTTTCTTTTCTTTTTTTATATTTCAAAACGTTGTGAGAATAAATGAGATCTGCAAAATACTCACCATGCCTCTTTTTAAATTCCTTGGGGTGTCTACCTTTTTTGTTTATAGCTCCAAAAATAGAAAGCACAAAGGTAATCAAATATCACCAAAAGAAAGCTCTATTTGTGTGAAAAATAGACATAAATTTCATTTATGTACCATATTGCATGACCGCGCAATTCTCAGTTAAACTAGCGCAGCGCTGTATAGCAAAAAAATGGCATAAATTGCAGTATCTATACCATAGTTTGTAGACACTATAACTTTCACACAAAGCAATCAATATACACTTATTGGGATTTTTTTTACCAAAAACATGTAACAGAATACATTTTGGCCTAAATTTATAACTAACTTTGAGTTTACTATATATTTTTTATAGCCGAAAGTTAAAAATATTGTTTTTCTTCAAAATTTTTGGTCTTTTTTTGTTTATAATGCGAAACATAAAAAGCGCACAGGTGATCAAATACCACCGAAAGAAATCTTTATTTACTGTATGTAAAAAAAAAGGACGTAAATTTTGTTTGGGTACAACATTGCATGACCGCACAATTATCAGTTGAATTAGTGCAGCGCCGAGTAGCAAAAAGAGGCCTGGTCATTAAGGGGGGTAATCCTCTGGAGGGCAAGTGGTTAAAAACAATGGTGCATGTACGATAAATAGGACCCTTATAGGAGGGTGAATGTGAATGGATGTACGTCTGTTTTCACAGAAAAAAAGAAAAGGTCTGTGTTCTTTTCCATTTTTATGGATGTAAACGGATGTAAACTGATGTAAACTGAACTGAAGACAGATGTGCCAAGTGATATAAACTGACGTAACCTGAATCAGTATTCATCAGCTTTTTGTTAGCAAAAAAAACATGATTGAACTGATAACGTTTGTGTGAAAGAACCCTTAGGGCATAAACATGTGCTGATAGTCTCACATGAATGCACTGCCTTTGTGCAGAGCAATAAAAAACAATGTGAAGTTTGACTGGAGCCTGAAGGTTGTTAATAATTTAGTTTTTTAAAGGAATTAAACTGTTTTGTAACACGTCATGTATGTAAAATGGAGGGTGCTGTGTGTGTGATGTGTGGGTGCATAGGTTATCAGGAACAGTCCATAGATTTATCATTTCTGCAAAGATATGTTTGTCCTTGGAAAAGCCCTTCACTTTATTATTGGTGGGCTCTGCTTTTTTTCAAGCAGTCAGCAACTTTTACTGCATATGTTTTTTGAACTTTTTGGGTAATATGTAGATCTGTTGAAGATCTGGCTAGTAGCAGTTTTTAAATTGAGAATGAACTGTGTCATTTCTATGCATATAAGAGAGAATTCAATAAAGCTGCTTTACCAATTTTGTGGCATTAATCCCTCTTGTTAATGTATTTCACCAATTTCAGGAAGCATTTGCAACACGTTTGGTTCTGTCAGCAACTTGTGCACCAAATTCAAATAGTTCTAAATTTCCCCACTTTTACATTGCGTCACATTAAATGTCTCACTTTTACATTGTGTTACATTAAATGTGTTACTTTTACATTGTGGTACATTAAATGTGTCACTTTTACATTGTGGTACATTAAATGTGTCACTTTTACATTGTGGTACATTAAATGTGTCACTTTTACATTGTGTAGCATTGAATGCATCAGATGTAGAAGTGGAGCTAAATAAGATCAACTCTCTTTAGTCGTACAGCCTACAAAATTGGCTCAGACCGGTTTTGCACAAGTGTCTCATGTGCATTTTAAAAGTGGTGCAACATGAGCCAAATTCAAATATGAATTGTAGACAGGTACATGAATTTAGTGTATTCTTCACCACTGTTAGGTTTCATGAGAGACACTTTCACAAAATCTGCCTGCACCAGTCTTTATGAATTCCAGGGATAGTGTGCTGGTAAAAATCTCAATGTCTCAGAGATTTTATATCGGGTTTTTTGCATCATTGTGGTATTGTTTTTTTCTAAAGAAAGAATAATTAGTCTTTATAAATAAAACTATTTAGGCTCATACATGATTATAAGTAACAAGTTACAAATAACCAAAATTATATTAATCAAATAAATGAACTCAGACAAAAAGAAAGCAACTGTGTGATTAGGTAATTTTGAGGTTTCACTTTAAAAAAGTCAAGGTTTTCTGTAGTAAGTTCGTTGCACCTAGGTTTCACACTAGTAAAGAAATCTTTTCTGGAGTTTCTGAAAGGTTTGAATCCAAAATACATAGGTGTCATATAATGGTTTTCTCCCCCAGATTGGTCACGAACCAGGGGCGGACTGACAACTCATGGGGCCCCCGGGCAATAGGGGATCATGGAGCCCTGTGTCCTTGCCCAAACTCAAAAAAGCCTATGAAAAAGGTACCAGGGGCATCTCATGGGGCCCCCTACTGACCCCGGGCCCTAGTGCAGTGCCAGAGTTTCCAAATGGTCAGTCTGCCCCTGTCACAAACCAGACTACTTTGTGTATAATATTGTGCACGTTCACAATTTATTCTAGTTTTCAGTAGAACAGGGAACAGTATGAAATGTTGTGAGGGTTTCACTTTTGTTTGCATCCCTACTGGGAGATTTTTTTGTCTTTTTTTTTCTTCTGATTGTTGCTAATAGGTATTACCAGTACAAGAGTAGACAGAAAATCACCTGTGACATCTCTTCTGGGGATAATGATCAAATTTAGGATTATCTCTTACTTTATGGATATAGCTTCTCCTTTCCTGTTGTTATACTTAAAGGCTAGGTTTTCAAAGTAACTTCAGCGCAATTCACAAACTCCCACCTCCAATATGCTGCTGACACTAAATGTGTTCCCACATATGTAAACAGTAAATACTCTATAAAACAGTGCCACACAATATAATAAATACAATTTATGCCATATGTGCAATCTCCAAAATAAAGTGCCTGTGCAATTACCCTTATATCTTTTTATAAAGTGCATATAACCATCACAGTGTGTACATAAACAATTTGTGATATAAACATCCCATATAACAGAGAAAGTCCTTATAAATAAATATATCAAATCTTCTACACAAGGTTGCTCAATTCTTGTACATATCGGTGCACGTTCCTGCCATGTGCAAAAACACCCTTGATGTATTTAAAGGTATCATTCATGTCTCCTCTTTCCCTTCTTTCCTCCAGACTGTACATGTTAAGTTCCTGAAGTCTCTCTTGATATGTTTTATCCCCCAGACCTTTCGCCATTTTTGTTACCCATCTCTGGATTCTATCTTATCAATATCTTTTTGTAAGTAAGGTCTCCACAACTGGACACAGTATTCTAAATGAGGTCTCACTAAACATCTATGTAGGGGAATCAGGACCTCCTTCCTCCTGCTGGTGTCCCCTCTATTGATGCATCCAAGAATTCTATTTGCTTTCTCCACTGCCTGGCCACACTGCGTTTACACAGAAAAAAGAGGCTCCATTCACATCTGTGTGCTTCTGAACACATGGCAATCTGCACAGAAAATGCGAGCTTTGCCATGCGTCTCAGAAACAGGCTGCAACTCTGCATCGTGTTTGTGTTGTATTACATGTTAAAGGCACCCCAAATGTGGCAAACACACCTAAAACTTCAGTAACGCATCATGCCCCACTCCAAAAAACATTCTGGAGCTTTTCTGGGGCAATTGTTGTGTGTATAGCAGCTCATTCAAGTGAATGGGCTGCCCTATGCATGATGAGTGAAAATGCTCCAAAACACCCAAAACAAATGCATGCCAAAATGTGAGTCTTCACTCCATGCAGATGTGAATGGGGCCTGACAACTGAGTGTCTCCGTCCACTCCCTCCTATGCACCTGAAAAAGATGGCCTTACATTGTTAAATCTTATTCTTACAATCTCTGTAGAATTTTCTTTAGATTTACCAGAACTATGGAATAGAAGGACGTACCTGAACAATCTATTCCATTTTTATCAAATCAGACCGGCCCTTGTACTACATAGCTGATGGGAGGAAGGTGGTATTGTAATGAGGAAGGTGCAGTCCAGAGTGGTGAACACACTCTATCACACCCTCTTCTGTGATGCAACAAGGAAGTGAAAGCTTCTGGGAAATGGCCTACAGGAAGTGAATGCTGAGACAATCTCCAGAAAACTATGCAATCTGAAAATCCATTCAAAATTTCACAGAAACTGACAAAAAATAAACATCTTGTGGAAAAGGTAAATGAGAGAAATCACATTGGGATGGCTGGGCCAGAAATAGCATTGGAAAAACACTTCTATTTATTATGAAATGTGAAATTCTGCGCTAAAAGGTGAACTTATCCTTTAAGAGAGAATGTGTAGGAAAATCCCGTCAGAAGGAGACACAGGGGTGGATTTACTAAAACTGGAGAGTGCAAAATCTGGTGCAGTTCTGCATAGCAACCAATCAGGTTCCAAGTTTTTTTTTGTCAAAGTCTAATTGAACAAGCTGAAGTTAGAAGCTGATTGGCTGCCATGCACAGCTGCAACAGATTTGCACTCTCAAATTAACCCAACAGACAGCAATACAAACCTGGCAGAAGTTACAACCTTTCCACTGTCCAAAAATAGGAAAACATTTTGGCAGTAGTTCCACTACAGATTTTATGCAACTCTGTTTTCTACTAAGTTGATATATACATGAAATGTTATATGTGATGTCCATAGAATGTGTTGTATTCAGTGTATGCATTGCTTTGATCTTGTTTTCCAAGAAATGTAATATCAGCCTGCAGATGTCACTATTGTAGTTATAGCAGTACAATGCTAGCACAATAGGCATAAGGTTGATGGCTCCACCATCTCATAGATAACATTTAATATTTTCCTGAAACAGTAATAAAAACTGTTTGATTTATATTAGCTGTAGCCAATCAGAGATCAAAATAATAAGCAAGCTGTTCATTGATGGGAAACCCATTAATGACAGCTAAAACTATTGCTTATACAGTGATCATCACTTTTTAAGCAATAGCAGTGTAAAATAAAAACCTGATCACCCCCATATTAAGTGTCATTCTGGTGACACAGAGCTACTCTGATAACAGGATGTAAAAAAGAAGTAAAAAAAGTAAGAAATAAATTTTCCTTTTTGTAATGAAAATTTATTTTAAAGCATTTTTTTTAACCACTTCCCGTCCGGCCGCTGTTTATAAACGGCAGGACGGGACACCTACAGGAGCGGGTTGCCGTCTCTAAACGGCACCTTGTATCTGAGGCTCGTGCGCGGCTCCTAGAGCGCGCACCCGCGAGCCTGATGATCGCCGAGTCCGACGGACACGGTGGATTACGTGACATGGTATGGGACCAATGAAATCGGTCCCATACCATGTGATCAGCTGTGTCCAATAAGGACACAGCTTAAGTGTAAACAAAAGCCGCATGGTGCGGCTTCCGCCTCCTTCTCCTCTCACGGAATTGTCTGTGAGAGGAGAAACAGCGAAGAAGAGGGTTGTAGCTAACTGCCCTCCACCTCAGTGACACCTGATCGCCCCTAAAGTGTCCCTGATCGCCCCTAAAGTGGCCCCGATCGCCCCTAAAGTGGCCCTGATTGCCCCACGTGTCCCTGATCACCCCAATAAGTGTCCCTGATTGCCCCAACAAGTGGCCCTGATCGCCCCCACAAGTGTCCCTGATTGCCCCCACAAGTGTCCCTGATTGCCCCAAGTGGCCCTGATTGCCCCAAGTGGCCCTGATTGCCCCAAGTGGCCCTGATTGCCCCAAGTGGCCCTGATCGCCCACAAGTGGTCCTGATCGCCAACAAGTGGCCCTGATCGCCCCCACATAGTGTCCCTGATTGCCCCCACAAGTGTCCCTGATTGCCCCAAGTGGCCCTGATTGCCTCAAGTGGCCCTGATCGCCCACAAGTGGCCCTGATTGCCCACAAGTGGCCCTGATCGCCCAACAAGTGGCCCAGCAGTGTCCCTGATTGTCAGTGTCCCTGATCACCACATAGTGGCCCAGCAGTGTTCCTGATCGCCACAGTGTCCCTGATCGTCACAGTATCCCTGATCGCCGCAGTGGCCAAGCAGTGTCCCTGATCGTCACACAAGTGGCCCAGCAGTATCGCCGCAGTGGCCAAGCAGTGTCCCTGATTGCCACACAAGTGGCCCAGAAGTGTCCCTGATTGCCGCAGTGGCCCAGCAGTGTCCCTGATCACCGCAGTGTCCCTGATTGCCGCACAAGTGGTCCAGCAGTGTCCCTGATTGCCGCAGTGGCCCAGCAGTGTCCCTGATCACCGAGTGTCCCTGATTGCCGCACAAGTGGTCCAGCAGTGTTCCTGATCGCCACAGTGTCCCTGATTGCCGCACAAGTGGTCCAGCAGTGTCCCTGATTGCCGCAGTGTCCCTGATTGCCGCAGTGGCCCAGCAGTGGCCCTGATCGCCACACAAGTGGCCCAGCAGTGTCCCTGATTGCCGCACAAGTAACCCAGCATTGTCCCCGATTACCGCACAAGTGGTCCAGCAGTGTCCCTGATCACCACAGTGGCCCAGCAGTGTCCCTGATCACCGCAGTGTCCCTGATTGCCGCACAAGTGGTCCAGCAGTGTCCCTGATCGCCGCAGTGGCCCTGATTGCCGCAGTGGCCCAGCAGTGTCCCTGACCACCACACAAGTGGCCCAGCAGTGTCCCTGATCACCGCATTGGCCCAGCAGTGTTCCTGATCACCACACAAGTGGCCCAGCAGTGTCCCTGATCACCGCATTGGCCCAGCAGTGTTCCTGATCACCACACAATTGGCCCAGCAGTGTTCCTGATCCCCACATTGGCCCAGCAGTGTTCCTGATCACCACACAAGTGGCCCAGCAGTGTCCCTGATCGCCGGATAAGTGGTCCAGCAGTGCCCCTGATCACCAAAGTGTCCCTGATCACCGCAGTAGTCCAGCAGTGTTTCTGATTGCCACACAAGTGGCCCAGCAGTGTCCTGATCATCGCAGTGGCCCAGCAGTGTCCCTGATCGCCGCAGAAGTGGTCCAGCAGTGTCCCTGATCGCTGCAGTGTCCCAGCAGTGTCCCTGATCACCGCAGTGTCCCCGATTGCTGCACAAGTGGTCCAGCAGTGTCTCTGATCACCGCAGTGTCCCTGATTGCCACAGTGGCCCAGATCACCACACAAGTGGCCCAGCAGTGTCCCTGATCACCACACAAGTGGCCAGCAGTGTCCCTGATCGCCGGACAAGTGGTCCAGCAGTGCCCCTGATCACCGCAGTGTCCCTGATCACCGCAGTTGCCCAGCAGTGTTTCTGATCGCCACACAAGTGGCCCAGCAGTGTCCTGATCATCGCAGTGGCCCAGCAGTGTCCATGGTCGCCGCAAAAGTGGTCCAGCAGTGTCCCTGATCGCCACAGAGTCCCTGATTGCCACAGTGTCCCTGATCGCCACACAAGTGGCCCAGCAGTGTCCCTGATCACCGCAGTGGCCCAGCAGTGTCCCTGATCACCATACAGTGGCCCAATCAGTGTCCCTGATCACCTTACAGTGTGCCTGTTCATAAAGTGTCCCTGATCTCTGCCACACCAGTGGATCCTGTTCACTGCCATCGTCTGTGAGGAGAGAGATCCAGTACAGCTAACTGTGAGTAATTTTCAGCCTTTGCACAGAGTTTACACACACTCACAAAACATTGCCAGCCACCTCACTGTATCTCTGATTTTTGCCCAACAGTGACTAGTGTGAACCAACTGCAGCCAGATATCTGTCCCTCACTGCAACACCATCCTGATCACTGCTGTACCAGTGGGTCCTGATCAGTGTCAAAAATATGGCCAAAAGATCATATACAAGCGAGGAGGCATTTCAAATTCTGAGTATGACAGATGAGAGTGACGGAGAACTTAAAACATACCTTGGGGTGTTTGCTTTCCAAAATGGGGTCTTTTTATGGATAATTCCATTGTCCTGATGCTCCAGGACCTCCAAAACAGCAATAGGTAGTTAAGAAATTAGATGTGCGATCTTTGCCCTTAGAACGCTAACAGGTGCTTATTGGATTCCACATCCAATAAGCACCTGTTAGCGTTCTAAGGGCAAAGATCGCACATCTAATATCTTAACTACCCCTCTATGTGGCCAGACTGTGAAAAAGCCTCACACATTTGGTATCACCATATTCAGGAAGAGTTAGAGAATGTGTTTTGGGGTGTAATTTTAAGTATGCCTATGCAGTGTATTAGAAATATCTCATAGATTGACAACTTTGTGTAGAAAAAAATACATTTTCATTTTCTTTTCGCATTTTCCAAAAACTTGTGGCAAAAAATGAAGTCTTCAGAAGACTCTGCATGCCTCTTAAAACATACCTTGGGGTGTTTGCTTTCCAAAATGGGGTCATTTTGTGGATAATTCCATTGCCCTGATGCTCCAGGACCTCCAAAACGGCAATAGGTAGTCAAGAAATTAGATGTGTAATTTTTGCCCTTAGAACGCTAACAGGTGCTTATTGGATGTGGAACCCCTCTATGTGGCCAGACTGTGAAAAAGTCTCACACATTTGGTATCGCCATATTCAGCAGGAGTTAAAGAATGCGTTTTGAGGTATCATTTTAAGTATGCCTATGCTGTGTAATAGAAATATCTCATAGATTGACAACTTTGCGTAAAAAAAAATACATTTTCATTTTCTTTTCACATTTTCCAAAAACATGTGGCAAAAAATGAAGTCTTCAGAGGACTCCCCATGCCTCTTAAAACATACCTTGAGGTGTTTTCTTTCGAAAATGGGGTCATTTTGTGGGTAATTCAATTGTCCTGGTGCTCCAGGACCTCCAAAACTGTGATAGACAGTCAAGAAATTAGATGTGTAATTTTTGCCCCTAGAACGCCTAAGGGTGCTTATTGGATGTGGGGCCCTTCTATGTGGTTAGGCTGTGAAAAAGTTTTACACATGTGGTATCGCCATACTCAGGATGAGTAGCAGAATGTGTTTTGGGGTGTAATTGCAAGTATGCCTATGCCGTGTGAGAGAAAGAACTTGTTAAATGACAACTTTGTGGGGAAAAAAAAAAGAATTTTTTTTACTTTCATCATTTCCTTAAAAAATTGGCAAAAAATGACAACTTCAAAAAACTCCCCATGCCTCTCATTAAATACCTCAGACTGTCTACTTTCCAAAAAGGGGTCGTTTGGGGGGTATTTGTACTGTCCTGGCATTTTAGGGCCCCAAGAAATTATATAGGTAGTCCGTGCATCAGGATTGATACATTTTCAAATATATCAAATATATATACCGTGGTCTGTGGACTCTATAACTTTCACAAAGACTAAATAATACACACTGATTTGGGTTATGTCTACCAACAAAATGTAGCACAATGGATTTTGGCCTAAATTTATGAAGAAAGTATATTTATTTGCAAAATTTAGTATCAAATACTAAGAAAAACATGTTTTTTTTCAAAATTTTCAGTCTTTTTTCATTTTTCTAGCAAAAAATAAAAACCCCAGTGATGATTAAATACCACCAAATTAAAGCTCTATTTGTTTGAAAAAAATGATAATAATTTCATTTAGATACAGTGTTGTATGCCTGAGTAATTCACAATGTGAGAGCGCCGAAAGCTGAAAATTGGCCTGGACAGGAAGGGGGTAAAAGTGTCCGGACAGGAAGGGGGTAAAAGTGTCCGGACAGGAAGTGGTTAATATACTGTCATCAGTCAGTACCCCTGATCACCGCCACACCAGTTATATGATTAAGCTATACTGCTCTGGTGATATTAGTTTAAAAAAAAAAATTTTTTTAAATTTTTTAATTTTCCAAAAAATAGTGAAAAAAAATTACAACTTCAAAAAACTCGCCATGCCTCTTACTAAATACCTTAGACCAGCCTTTCTCAACCTTTTCAACACAGAGGAACCCATGAAATACCTTTCCAGTCTCAGGGAACCCCTGCTAAAAATTTCTATATCTACAGCTGTTGATACATTAGTGAGATGCTCAGTGGGAAGAATGCTCCTTACCATTGTGATCATTGGGATGAATTACCCCCTTACACATAGCTAACAAGATCAATGGGAACTTATCTGAGAGGCAGACATTGCGCACTGCTCAAGGAACCCCTAGCAACCTCTGGAGGAACCCTTGCTGAGAAACCCTGCCTTAGACTGTCTATTTTCAAAAAAGGGTTATTTGGGGGGTATTTATACTGTCCTGCCATTTTCGGGGCTCAAGAAATGAGACAGGCTGTCAGTACATCAGGAATGGTCAATTTTCAAATAAATATATCATAGTTTGTGGACACTATAACCTTCACACAAACCAATTAATATACACTTATTGGATTTTTTTTAACCGAATATATGTAGCAGAATGGCCTAAATTTATGAAGAAATTTGATTTTTTTTAGATACGTTTTGCAACAGAAAGTAGAAAATATTGTGCTTTTTCTAAATTTTCGGTCTTTTTTCATAAATATAATAAAAGATAAAAAAACCCATTGTTGATCATATACCACCAAAAGTAAGCTCTATTTGTGTGAAAACAATGATATAAATTGAATTTTGAATACAGTGTTGCATGACTGAACAGTTGCCAGTTATATAGCGCAGTGCCGAATAGCAAAAAATAACCTGGTTATGAAGGGGGGGGGTAAAACCTTCTGGAGTTCAAGTGGTTAATTTAATGTACAAATCATTGCGAATGTTTTAATATAAAAATGCAGCAATTTTCTCCTCTGTATATTTACAGACATGTTAGTACAACAATTTGCAGACACTATACCTCATAGTTAAGGCTCACCTTACAGGGTGGATGTTCAGAATGTCACTTACATATAACCCATTTTTATTAGAGGACCTGTCAACATGCAAATGAGAGGATGTTTATGGATGCAATGAGTCATCAAATTAGCTGCAATTATAAGCTAAAGATTCATGCTTTTAGAAGGTGACACTGCAATCATTCATCCTCAGCCTGGCAACAGCTCTGAGTGAATACAAATGCAATGCTACATTGAATTCAGAGGTACTTGGTAATAAGCTGATGCATATCCAATGGAAATAGAACATGAAAACACAAATTTTCAATCTAAGCATCCCATTGCCGCAGCAATATTCTCACTGCAACAGTTATGAAGAGCTCAGAGAGAATGGACACCACTCAAACCAGCCCACATGGAGTCAGATCGTGACTCCACCCATCGGGGGCTTGGTCACAGAGGACGTCTGTGACCAAGTCCCATCGGGTGGGGTGAAACGCGTCAGAGTTGTGGCTAGAGCGATGGCTGAGGCCAACATGGATATTTACCATCTGATTCCATGTGGGCTGGTTTGAGCGGTGTTCATGCTCCCTGTCCTTGAACCCCTGGATTGGTGTCAGGATGCACACTCCTGCTTTCTGAGTACTGGCAGGGCTATCTCACATTGTCCGAGTTCGAGCAGCACTGCAAACTTGTCACATTTATGAAGAGATGCCACAAATAAATTGATAGAGTGTTATTTTCTTTTTGGGAATTGTTGCACCATTCAAAGTTTCCCTGAATGTTTGTTTTTCGCCCTAAATGTGTATGCTTCTAGTGCACTATGCTAAGGTAGGGGGCAGGGGCAGACTGACAACTCATGGGCCCTGGGCAATAGGGGATCATGGGGCCCCTGTGTCCTTGCCCAAACTCAAAAAAACCTATGAAAAAGGTACCAGGGGCATCTCATGGGGCCCCTACTGACCCCGGGCAGTGCCCGAGTTTCCAAATGGTCAGTCCGCCCCTGCCATGGAATATTTAGTAGCAAAGAATTATCATGGATGGACTTATTGCACAGGTGGCAACCTTTCACGGTACCACGCTTGAATTCACTGAGCTCCTGAGAGTGACCCATTCTTTCACAATTATTTGTATAAGCAGTCTGCATGCCTACGTGCTTGATGTTATACACCTGTGGCCATGGAGGTGATTAGAACACCTGAATCCAATGATTTAGAGAGGTGTCCCAATACTTTTGGCAATATAATGTATATCTCCAACAAAGGTATAGAAGTCATCTTGAGGTAGACTGAGCTACATTCAAACGTGAACAATAAAAATGCTGCGGTTTTGATTTAGCTTCAATTTACCTTCACTCCAAGACCTGTGACCCGTGACCCATAATTAGCTCTATACCTGTTTTGAATTTGTATGGTTTAGATGAACCTCAAATTGTGTGGATTGAATGGGGAGAATTGTGTGGAGAGAATGGGGAGGTGACAAAAATGTCACATTTAAAGGATAAGTTCACCTGTTTGAACATGTTATATTTTCCACCTGTATTTCGAGTGGAACATATAACATGTGCCCTCTCCTGCAGTTGCTCCCTCATCCCTGCACTCCCTGTGAAAGCAGGTTGGGGATCTTCTCCTTGTACCTGCTGTCACTATGGCTGTGCAGAGCTCCGACCACACGGCCACCTCATTCATTCACAGAGTTGTGTGCATGAATGAACTGCAGGCACCGACAGCCTTTGCGGCTGTTGGTTTTCAGTTATCACTAACTACCGGGACACTGTTGAGCTCTCTAGGTAGTTCATTGATGGTTCCTGTCATTGTGTAACTGCCTGTCTGTACATGTTCCAGCTTTTGATGCCTCTCCCCCCAATCCCTCGTTCCCCAGTGTGACAGCAGGCAGGTGTTCTTCTCCCTGCACCCGCTGTCACAATTCAAAAACAGCTTGGCCGTGCAGGGGTCCGCTCACACAACTGCATCATTCATTCACAGCTTTTAGTTTTGAACAAACTGCGAGGGCGATAATGAGTGCCCTTTTAGTTCATTCACAAGCCCTGCAGCTTTCAAACCAACAGCCCATATGGAGGTACAGGCTGAAAGCTGCAGAACTTGTCTGCAGAAGCCTGACATTGCACCCCTGATCCACTACAAGAACAAATAATAAACATACATTTTTCTGCAAAAATGTGTGCATTTAATATTTTTTTCTTAAAAAGGTGAACTTATCCTTTACATCTCAGTTCATGTTAGCCTGTGTGACTCTTAAAATATTAAGAGGTGACTCTTAAAATTAAACACCAGATTGGCATATAATTACAGATAACTTCCATTTAACATGGCTTCTGCTCCTGTCTCCCCCCTCTTGTGTAACTTTTTCCTCTTGACAAAATAGGAATAGATGAAATGTTTTGGCGCTGGTTGAGCAGCAACCAGATGTGATATCAGCAGTGGTGCAAGAAATGAGGTATTGGAAGTGACACAGCGGACATTGGGTGAGACTGAAACTATGGTTTATTGTTCCCTCTTGCACCATGGTATCATGCAGACTGAGTCACTTTAGTAATTCTGTATTGTTTTAACTTCTTGTGGGTGTATTTTTTAATACAAATAAAGTGCATTTTAGTGAAATGATTTTACACTATGGAGCCTCTTCTTCTTTCTTGCTTACCATATGGGGTGTTCCACAAGAGAGGAGAGACAGGACCGGAAGCCATGTTAGTTGTAAAAATAGAGGTATTGTTGTCTGCTAAATCCTGGTCTGTTGAGGAAAGGTGATTGAGCCCTGGAGTACCTTTAATTCATGGTGGAGAGATTGCAGGACTAATCTTTATTTGTCATACACTTTGTCACTTGGAATTTCACAGTGGTGTTTATTTTATAAAATGCAATTAGGCGCCTTTACCAAAATGTAGGCAAAGTATCCCACAAACTTGGAAGGGGAAAAGGGAAATGACATATGTACAAACCCAATAAGCGCAAATAAATTAGCAGTGCAAAAATAATGTATCTATTGTACAAGTACTTACACAGGTTCAAACATGTCCAAATGGAATAAATTGGTGGTGTGAAGTAAACACATACCTAGCTATACCCTAAACTATCTAATACATTTTAACAGTATCAGCAATGTACAATATATTACAGTGCAGAGCCTCAGCTGAGGCAAAGTAGTTCCTTGCAGTCCTGCAGGAAGAGAAAAGAGAACAGATATGCACACATTACATATACTACTCTGAAAGCTAGGTGTAGGAACATCCTGTCATGAAGAGGCAACCTTCCCACTAAAAATGACAACTATTAAATCTGCTCTAACATTCTTGTTGCAGACAGTTCCAATGATGCCTCCTAAGGGCAACTCTTGACACGTCGTCTCTCATAGCCCTGAAAGAAAACAGAGGTAGACATTCTGACTAATATAGCTATCCAGACATGTCATGAAAGATAGACTCATTAAGCTTTAAAGTCCATTTTCCTCAAAAGTTAGACCCAGGCTCTGCTAACCAATGTCCATGGCCCTCATACAGCGGATTTGGAGCTTGATGCTCCCTGCATGCAGAACACCATTATTTGTCCATCTGATACAAATAGAAGTCCAAGTCAGGTCAGGGATAGCTCCACTGTGGCAGTAAACTCAGCAAGGGATTCCCCCCCCCCCCCCTTTGGGCACAATAAATTTATAGCAAAGATCTTCGAAAAGTGTCCATAACAAGAATCTTCACAAAGTATCCTTTCAAATGATGAACTAGGCAAGGGATCCTTCCCCTTCTGTTAGAGAGTGACTTTCTGTAGGAGTCTCTGCTGATGAGCCATCACCTGGCCTCTAAGGAAACAGCTCAAAAGACATCTCCTGAAGAGCAACAAAGGATGCTCCCTATACTGGGCAACAATTCAATTTGCTAGTTGAAGATCCAAGACTTCACAAATGTGTATGTGTTACTCGGGTTTCTCAGCTATGCATGATAAGGGGCTCCAGAGTTTATGGCAGATGTGGAGAAGACATTTTTTCTCAGAATCTTTCTGCTTTGGATCTTAAAGACTGGAGACTTTGTAGAGATTCTGGTGGGATAAAGATCCCATTCCTAGGGCCACCTCTTACCTATTAGCCAGACCTTTATATATGTAAACTGACTGATGCAGGGCTCCCTCTCTCTTGCTCTCTTTGCTGTGGGAGTGTGCTGCTGGGTGGAAAATCCTTGGTAATGACAGAACACTAAAAAGATACAAGTGCTGATTTTTTGTTCTGGGGACCCCAAAAGCAAAGCAGATCTTTTGTTTGTTTTATGCTTTAAAAATTGTTTGTTTGCTGTCTTGCACTGCTCTTGGTGTCCCTGTCATGTGTATGGTTTTCCACTATATAAAGCATTTATGGTTGAAACACTTTCTGTACTACATTAACCTTTGAAAAAAAAGTTTATAACATATTTTCAAACAGCCCTGCTATCTGTCTTTTAGATCTGGCCATTTCATCCCTATCTACACAGCTCCTCCTTTACTTTTATTTCTCAGATCACTAGGTTCTGGCACTGAGAGCGTGGACCAGTATATTTTGTTGTACGGCTGTTAGGACTTAAGATGTGTTTAAAGCACAAGGGATAAGTTTAGCATAGGGTTTAGTTTAGGAGTAAAGATAGGTTAGTGTGTGGATCAGCAATATGGGGGGGGGGGGGGGTGTTAAGGTAAGCTTTAGGGTTAAAGGATAGCAGTACTTTTGAACAATTTTGGGTCAAACGTCTCCTTCATCTCATGCATAACGCTTTACAATCCTTAGACTCACCTGTCTCCATTCCAGCAAGATATCACATACGAAACAGCTGAACCGCTTGTCAAAATCTTCTGAACAGAGCCCTGTCCTCTTTACTTTTAATCCTACAGAGTGTTTGTACTTTGTGCTCACTATAGGATGGAATAGAGTGGGTATAGCATGCATGGCAAGCAAGGTTTACACTTACTCTTAGTGCCCAGAACTCTGCACTGAAGACGACTTAATTAGCATATATTGTCTCTTGCTTTTAGTTGTATGCTCTTAATCATTTCTTTTTAGTTCTGCTTTCTATTTGTCTTCAGCCTATAAAAGTAAAAAAAAAAATTCTTTTATGTGCTTAATTTCTATTGTAGAACTGCAATCCTTTCATTTTCTGCACTACTATAAACTTTGTATGAGTAATTGGAAGAATATATCAAACCTAGTTGTAAGTGCCTTATCAAGTGGCATGCATGCTGAGCACATATTTGTCAACCTATACCACTGCTAGTGCATTATATGAAAGTTCATTAGTCCATCTAACAAAATAGATTACATAACTGCTGAACTGAAAGCGATCCATACCACAGCTATATGCAACATGCAATAACTGCCCAAGGTTTGCCCACTTACTGGCTGAATATAAGTATCTGTGTAGCTCATTTTAAACAATGTCTAAGATGCACTGGATGTTGTTAATTTCATACCAATGGCCAGATATGAAAATGCTATGTATCGGAGGCACAATGTGATAAAATACAGTTTAAAAGTTACCTTAAAACATAATATCACAAGTACAGAACATCCAATAGATTATTTATATAATTATTGTCCCACTTTTTTTCCCAATGTACTTGATGTACAGTATATCTAAACAATATTTCTCAATGGTAAAGCATTGTGTTTTTATCGATATTTGTGTATCTTTTGCTCTAGAAATACCCATGGTGATGAACAGCCTCCCTCTCTGTAGGTCCACAAGGCTGTGTAGAAGTATGAAGCTAAACCGATACCTATGGAACTGCTACAAATGAAAATAAGACATCCAAACAGGACTGGAAATCCAGAATTACTCAGATATGCTCTGCTCTGAGCACTTTAGGGTTCAGAGCTGCCAAAATCCTGACAGTATGACCATGTAAACAAAAGATCAGGGACTCTGTGTCCCCAAGCTATACGAGTTGGCGGCAAAGAAGACATCAGGTATCTAACAGATTCATGGTGTTGCTATAAAGAGTTCCTGTCACTGTATAATACTTTTATGCCCCTTAGTAAAAATGTTAAAAAGTAATGAAATATAATAAATACTTAAAAAACAAAAAAAAAAAGTTTTCTCCCCACACACTTACATGCATGCTTTTTCAGCTGTGTCTAGATAAGTAGATGCCTATGCATGACTCATATTAGGTATCCTCCCACACACCATAGGCCAAGGAATAATTTTAACACCATAATTTTAGGTTTCACTTCAGCTAAGAGGCGTGAAGTTATGTAAAGCATCATCTGCTTGCAGTTCTGTATTATGATTTCTCATTGTTTCTTAAACACAGGCCAAGTATAGGATTAAATATTTTTCGCACTCCAGAGGCAGAAGAAGCATTTTTGATCCATCATTTTAGTTTACCTCAGTATTGGTAGACTGTGAAGGTCTTTAATATGTTACCTAGTTACAATTTTGTTTTTCATTGTTTTGCATGTGTGCGGCCATAAATATGTATTTATTAAGTTGACATGGTCCAATAAAAAGAGGTTCAAAAATGAATAAATATATACAGCATTACAATCTTTCCAACTGGGAGGTCAACCTCTATTTACCTTCCATAAACCCTCAAACAGCTGAATCAGTGACTTCATGCTAGTTAGCGTTCTCAGATTGTGCTATTCTTGTAGCTTTGCCACCAAATTTCTAAATATTCACCTTTTTCCATCTCTGTGAAATTTCAAATACAAATAATCCAGCACAGTTTGCACAACAAGCTTAGATGATTTTGAGAAAACATCTGGCACAAAATTTGCATAGAAAAACATCTTTGCAAAAATTATAGTGAATTCTGAGAAAAAAAGTTTAACAGCTATGAAAAAAATGAAACCAAATACAATGTAAAAAGGTATATTTTATGGATTAAGTCTCAATGAATGTAAACATACACAGCAATGGTTTCTTAATATTAAAGTTAAAGTAGATGTTAAGTTCTAGATGTATTTTACTGTAAATTACTGCTGTGAACCAGGGTTTTCACATACTTAAATGTTCTGTCCTAATATTTTAAGATTTGTTATCATTGCAAAGCATTGTCTACGCAACTATCATCTTCAAAATTACACCTTGTTAAAAATGCACAGATGGTTTAAATATATTATAAAATATGTTTTTCTTCTAAGAAGGGAATAACATGTAACCTAAAATGTACACACTGTACTGACTAGGTGGAAAGATGACATGTTGTAGACTTTAAAATGGAATTCAGAATACTGATGTGGGCTGTTGAATCTGGATGTAACCCAGACAAGAAAAGAATGACAAACAGATCAACAAGGGAGAAATTTGGACAACAGCACTGGCAGTTTGGATGGAGATGAATATTGAGTGCAGTAGCAGATTTAGATACACTAACAAATTGAAGCCAAACTCTGGATAACTCTTTATGAGCAGTTACAGCAGTTGCTTACTATGGGATAAAGATTTTACATAAATAGAAGCTGGTCATTGTAAACACCCCTGTCAGTGGTAAGTGGTTTGTCTCAACACTATATATTTGCAGGGGAGCTTCTTCTGTTGAAAAACAACAAAGTCAGTGGATGGATCACCAGATAAATCACAAGGAAAATGAGTGCAGCCATCATATCCAAGAATTAGTAAGCTGCAATATAATACGTTTTGCTTTTGTGTTTAATACTGCTTTAATCTTGGAATCAGTTATTCTTGGAAACATCTGCCTCAAATAATAAAAGCCTTCACCTTCCTTGCTCATTGCTTACTCATACATTTTAAATATGTATACCCAACATTTCATATTCCTTAAATGCGCCTGCTTGTACCACATACTTGTATGAAAAGTATTGCTTCCTTTGTGTGAAATCCCTGGTGTTCCTGCCAGTCCCTCTGCTTTCTTATTAAAAACTGACTAAAATAGGAAGAAAAGCACAACATGATCATTTCATAGGCACTTTACCCGATTTGCGAACCTATGCGTGGATTCAACTACACCCCAGTACATGGTTTCATTACTATTTTCCTTATGTCTCTCAAAAGTTTCAGCTCAATCTCCAACTTAAAAAAAAAATACAGAGAGATGCTAATCAAAACTTTCCTTATCAATTTCCACAGCAGTACAGAATAAAGCATTTTTTAACAACTAAAAACTCTCAAACATTTGCAGAATTCAAGAACACAGTTCTAAAATACTCACCAGATATGGTGCTCTCTAGACTATGTGCAGTCTGTTCTACCCATCCTGATGTTTGTTGGCACTGCCACCAATGCATTGGGTCATGTGGTGGGAATATCAACCCATCAAAGCCTTCTGGGATACAATTATTGGATTGTAAAATTATGTTTATCTCAATGGCATCTCTAATTCCAAAAATGGCTTCCACCAATGATACTTCCCAGGTCTGCTTTTGAGAGCCCTTCTGTTTGCAGATAGACAGTCCATACTGAGGTATTTGAAATGTCCCCTGGTTGGCAAAGTGATCTCCTAAATGATATAATGGAACATCTTGTGGCCATAGATAGAGAAGCCACTTATAATTTTCAAAACATGTGAACAGCTTGGACTGTTTATAATCTCAATAATTAAAAAATATCTTCATCCTTACCTAGACCAAGAGAATTTATTTATATAGTAGACTGAGTGCATCACAGCCACCATTTCTTCTTTTTAAGCACACTGACATAACATGTTCTACCCCCTTCCCTATCTACAATGCTCCTTACCCTTCTCCTACCCCCACACCCTTACCTTTAGCTCCCCCACCACCTCCTTTCACACACCTACCCTACATGTTTGAAATTGAGTGCTCAGGATGCAAGTATCTTTCTTCCCTTCCCAGGCACTATGGGACTGAATACTTATTGTTTATTGCTTAGTTCCAATTCCCAGAATAACAACACTGTTATTCTGGGTATTGAACGTAATATATACAAACAGTATGCTAGTACTAATGCAAAATGACAGTATGCCTTTATAATGTATGCATCTGTACTGCTGCACACCTAAGACAAACTGAAAAATATTCAAACGCATTAAACCATTCCCATGCCAAAGGTGGATTTACTGAATAAAGACAAAATCTGTCTGTCTGTCAGAGGTCTGATTTTTAGTTTGAAGTAAAAGAATGGCATTGTTATATCAATTTGGTAACCATTTCATAACAGCAAACAGCCCTTCATCAAGCCAAACAGATACATACTTAATGACATCAATGCTTTGTTAAATAGCCTGGGCAAAACAGAAATGAAAAGATTTAAAATCCATTAACCCCGCACATATCAATAAACCTCTAATAGTTTACTCTATAAGACACAATATATACAGCAATATTTTTTATAACTATTATTATTGTTTGTTATGGAAATTGTGTATATATGAATTATTTATATATTTATTATTTTGTTGTTATTAATTCTTATAGAAAATGTCTTATTTGTTTTGGATAGGAGAATATTAATCTACAGTTCTCATCACTGTTGTTGTATACAGTATGTTGTATATTTAAGGGTGTTCATTTGAGGTTAATTGATATGTGTAAGGTTAACGAACTTGTAATCTTTTCATTTATGATTAGCACATACTATTTAACGAACAGTTGATGTAGTTGTACTGTATGTACCATATTTTACGGCGTATAAGACGACTGGGCGTATAAGACGACCCCCTACTTTTCCTGTTAAAATATAGTGTTTGGGCTATACTTGCCATATAAGACTACCCCTCTTCCAATGCACACCAGTGGGAAGAATCGTGCCCCATCATTGGTGTCAATGGGAGGAATAGTGTCCCATCATTGGTATTAGTGGGAGGAATAGTGCCCCATCATTGGTATTAGTGGGAGGAATAGTGCCCCATCATTGGTGTCAGTGAGAGGAATAGTGCCGCATCATTGGTGTCAGTGGGAGGAATAGTGCCCCATCACTGGTGTCAGAGCAACGAATCGTGCCCCATCATTGGTATCAGTGGGAGGAATAGTGCCCCATCATTGGTATTAGTGGGAGGAATAGTGCCCCATCATTGGTGTAAGAGCGACGAATCGTGCCCCATCATTGGAGTCAGTGGGAAGAATAGCACCCCATCATTGGTGTCAGTGGGAGGAATAGCACCCCATCATTGGTGTCAGTGGGAGGAACAGCACCCCATCATTGGTGTCAGTGGGAGGAATCGTGCCCCATCATTGGTATCAGTGGCAGGAATAGTGCCCCATCATTGGTGTCAGTGGGAGGAATCGTGCCCCATCATTGGTATCAGTGGCAGGAATAGTGCCCCATCATTGGTATTAGTGGGAGGAATAGTGCCCCATCATTGGTGTCAGAGCGACGAATCGTGCCCCATCATTGGTGTCAGTGGGAGGAATAGCACCCCATCATTTGTGTCAGTGAGAGGAATAGCACCCCATCATTGGTGTCAGTGGGAGGAATAGCACCCCATCATTGGTGTCAGTGGGAGGAATCGTGCCCCATCATTGGTATCAGTGGCAGGAATAGTGCCCCATCATTGGTGTCAGTGGGAGGAATAGTGCCCCATCATTGGTATCAGTGGAAGGAATAGTGCCCCATCATTAGTATCAGTGGGGGGAATAGTATCCCATCATTGGTGTCAGTGTCAGTCTTTTTTTTGTTTATAGCGCAAAAAAATGGAAAGAGCACAGTGGTGATCAAATACACCAAAACAAAGCTCTACTTGTAGGGGAAAAAATACATACATTTTATTTATCTCCTAGATTGTAAGCTTGAAAGAGCAGGGCCCTCGATCCCCTCATGTTTTGCATTGTATTGGTATTGTTCTGTCACATGTTCTGTCCCCCTTTGTAATGTACAGCGCTGAGCGAACCATTGGCGCTTTATAAATACTGAATAATAATAATAATAATAATTTATGTACAGCATTGTGTAACGCAGTACAGTATCACAAAGATGGCCTTGTCAAGAAGGGAGGGTAAATCTTCAGGAGGTCAAGTGGTTAATCAAATTCACTAGTCAAAGAGAAGGTTCTACTTTTGGGGACAGGTTTATTCAAATGTAGTGATTGCATTGTGTGCCATTAGATAAAACAGGAAGTCAGGTAGACAGAGGATACACAGGAACCATCGAAAAAGATCATCTAGTAATCATCTGAACACACGGGAGGATACTCACCAGAAACATCTGATACACATCACCTGACACCTCGCTAAGCCAGGACTCTCATCTCCAGCATAGCTAGACCCCATTTTGAGGAAGACCAACCGACAGTAACCGGCAGCCATCTTTGGGTCTGCACATCAGTTATTTAAAAGGTTTCCTAATACTTAGAGGGTAATTATAGTTTACCTTCTGTTGCTTTTGCTTGTTTAGAAAGCCAGTTGCTATATTTTTTTCGTAACCTAATCTCTCTTTCCACAACAACATAATTTATAATTTATATCATTTAACTTGAATTTACAATTTTTTTTATTTGTATTTTTTTAAAATTTATTTTTCTGTTCTTGGGCCTGAGTCGCATAGTTTTGCGTAGTTTAACACTTACTCCTTCTGCAGGGGAATAACAGTTGAATTATATAAAACGCAGACTATTGTCTGATAGTTATCATTGGTTATTTTGTCTATGGGGAGAAATTAATTAATTATATACAGTATATATATAGATATATATATATATATCTGTATACTGCGTGTAAATCTATTGTTTCTACAAACGAGTTTGAGATGAGTTTGAAATGCTTATGCAATTATCTTAAATGTTTATGTACATCACAATCGTGATGTATATACTGTATGTGTTTGTATGTGACTTATTATAATAAATATTAATGTATTTTCAATAGCCAAGCCCATACTCGTACAGATCTTGTTTATGTTTTTGAAAGAGGTCTGCTTGGCTAACATTTACTCAAAATAATTAATTAAGTTAATTCATTTATTTATATAAATTATTTTTATATTTGGAGGCACTTTTAGCTGATTAAATTAATTGTCTAGGTATTCCCTGGCATAACAAATCTTAGATTTTAGCCCTGTGGCCTTTGGTGGTTGGGTATGCACATCCCCATGTTTGTTTCTGTTTATTAAGTGCCACATATGGGTATAAAAGTATGTGTATAAATTAGTTACTTAAGACTTAAAAGTGACTTAATTCCAAAGACTTGCACAACATAATTGGCTCCTAGACACTGTGAGCCTCATAACAACTAATCAAATCCTTTTACTGCCATACCATTGTGCCTAGAATACTCAAGCATCTGAGACAGATTTACACAGGTTTGTGACAGATTTAGCACTGGAATGAGACAAAATTTAAATCCTAACAAGATGCACAATTAACAAGTGGTCAGGGGCAGGTTTTATTCTGTAAGCATTTTTTTACCCTAATGCCGGTGTAAATACTTACTTTTTTGATATGTACATCTTCTTTTGATGTGTACATCCTCTTCCTTCCCCCTGTTTCAGGTCATACCCTCAGCTCTAGCACCACTGTCTTCTTTTCAGTGTCTTTTTCTTCTTACAGTGTTACAAGGAGGCAACCTTGTGTGTGCAATCCTGGCAGGTGTGCAGTGCCTAGCATTGCCTCGATCAGCAAGCCACTCATCCCTCCCATGTCCTCCATGGTGCATGCCCCTCTTTTCCTCATTGTGTCCTCAGCACATGACCTCCTCCACCTGGAAGTTGAAGGAAGTGGAACTCTGTGGCTGGGAGCAAGTGGCAAAGAATTGGGGAGTTTTATGAGAGTTGGACACATTTTAAGGCATTGAAATTTACTGGAGTATGTTGCACTGCTAGCTATCAATGAATACATTTAAACATTCTGAGTTTAAGTACTACTTTTCAGCAGCAGCAGAAGGTGGAATTTATGAATGAATCTAGATACATAGCAATCTGTCTAATCACTCCTGTTTTTACTATGCAACAACATTAATAAATGTCCCCTTGTGAATTTTGGCCAAGGGATAAGGAACTCTGTACAAAGATAAACCAAAGTGGGCACCTAGAGATGGAAGTTCCCCCCTTGCCTCTTAGTGTAATGTCATGAGAGTCATAGTGAATCCCAGTAAATGCCACAAAACAGTTTTTGCATCACGTTTTTACTGCATTGTAATTCCTTGTCTTGTCAATAATCTACTACAAGCTAACATTTAATTCACTAATCTCTACTATCCTTGTAAATAGCAGAAGTCATCAAGTAATCTGAAATACCACAGCAAAGCCTATAATGAGAATTTCCGGAGAGGATTTCTACTTGGAAAAAAAAATACTGACATCAAACATCTATTTTAAATGTCCCTCTGTCAGTGGAGTTATTTATAACATCACTGCAAAGATAAACAATAAAATATTAATAGTGTACCCATGTTAAACTATTTTCAGAAAGATGAAAATAGCACATCAAAAGCCAAAGTCGATTCACACTGGAAATGTGAAATTGTTATGACAGGATAGCCACAACAGTTACCTTTTGGGAACTCAGAAATAAAATGAATTCTATCCTACTTTTTTAAAGTTGCTCTGAAGCCTAAAAAGAAGCTATTTAAATCCAGGGGTCCACCTGTAACTGTGTAGTTTCAGTGGCTATTTCATTAATGGCAGTGGGAAGGGAGAGTAGTGGATTGGTTAACTTTAACTTTTTATTCAGCATTCTGTATTTTCCAAGATTTCTTGCTGGCCCAGCCCTTTGCTATGTTTGTTTGTTACCTTCTGTATCTTGCCGTTGTAGTACTTCTTTAGATTCCAATTTCCTGCACCCAGTTGTTACCTTTGTCCCTTATTACCCTTGCTGTCCTCTGAGCTTCCCGCACTTTACTCCTGCATGCTCTATCTGTTGTCTTGTCATTGTCATTGGATAATGTTTTCAGTCTTGTGTCTTTGATATACTAACTTCTGTTTCGCTCTGTTTTCTCTGCTCCTTAGCTTTAGTACCCAAGCCTGTTTACTGCTATAGATATACTTTCATGGATCCTTGAAACTTATTGTCATATTTATATGTTGTGCTACCACCATAGGCTATATTGTTTGGATCCTTTAGTCCTTCCCTAGTGGTCACCCATCCTGTACCGTGTTGTATTTCATTTTTGTGCTGCCCTATGCATGAGAGAGATAAAGGAATGACAGTTGGACACCCTCCAGCAGACCCCAGCCTGTCATGGATCATTCATCTGCTCTACACCATCCAGCACTCACTGGTACAGCTGGCAGAATGATATCTGTCAGGAACCGCCAAAGTCATGATGAGGACTGAGAAGGAGAGACTGACACCATTCAGCCACCTCTCAAGGATCCCAGCTCCTGCTGTTCCTTTGCTTCCACTGCTATCCAGTCACTGGCTGCCACTGTGTCACTTCTGCTGGGTGGCGGCACCGCCCCCCTGAAAAATACTGCCCAAAACAAGCACCTTGTTTGCCTTGTGAAAAATACACCCCTACCTGGACCTGGACCTGTGTAACACTGATACATCTGGTACTGTTTAAACTGACTTTATTAAACCAGAAAAGCCCTGTTGAAAAAATTAGGGTTAGCTAAGTAAAGTGCAGAACATCACTGCAAACACCATATTAAAATGGCACTATTAATGAGTTAACAGGTCATTCCTCACAGTTGAGTGTGACTTTACATGGTCCCAAGCACCCTGGGCCAGTGTGAGGGAGTGATATTGACACACAAAACTCAGATATCTAATCTCAATTCAAGGGGCATTGAAAGGTAAATCCTCTTCCCATGTGAAGGCCCTGACAAACATGCCCAAGTCAAACCAATGGCTACACAACTGTGTAACTGTGCACATCCTATTTTGTTTTCAATAGGCGTTTATTTATAGTTTTTCTTAGAATACAGTGTACATAAACAAACAACCATCCTCACTATAACATGACCTACAAAGAGCCCAATAAGAAGAAGGAATGTACACATTAATTGTAACAAGCAAACAAGTAGAAGTACACAAAACATAAATCACACAGAAACACACACACTCTCTGCTCTCACCCCTATTAGCCATATCTCATTTTGTACATGTGATATCATGTGAATCTAAAAACCACATTAAGAAGAACATCATACAGTTGGTTGCGAGGTGGGAAATATTCGGGTAAATCCAACCAGGGCTGCCATATCTGGTATTTCAATTAGTAAATTCAAACAGGGCTGCCATATCTTAGTAAATCTTTTTGGTGGGCCTGGCCCACATAGAATAACTTATATTTAGGTAGGACAGAGTGCACCAGACAGCAAATGTATTGTATTGTAGGTGGTGTACTGCTTTTCCAGTACTGCAGAATAGTTTTCCTGGCATGGAAGAAATTGCACACAGTGATTGAAAGTAAAATTAGTGGTCTCCAGGGACTCTACAATTCAAGTCACCATTGTTCATACAGACCGCTGGCCTCTTTATGTGGTGTTTTTAGAGATTGTGTTTGTTACATATTTTTAATGTATAAAATTAAAATGTACAAATATTTTTAAAAGATGGTTATTATTGTTTGTTTCACCCACTGGAAATATATTAAAAGTCCCTTCTCAATATATACAATTTTGATGGCATGGAAGAAAAGTAGACAGAACATAACAGGACCATATGAATCTGGAACAAAGTTGTTGAGAATGTCCAGAAGGCACACTTTTATAGTTTTTGGTCCATATTTGTTTCAAGTAGAGTTCAGTCCAGAAGGCATAAAGGTGGATCCAAGACATATGTAGTAGGTTGACTGAAGGTTCTCCATGCCTAGGGAAACAAGCCTGTGTTGCTAGGCCAATATGATGAATATACTTTGGATTAGTATCTCTACTGTACTGATAACACCATGAAAGCAAGTTTCAGTAACTTCTTCCCAGCCATCCTTCATGAGATCTGGAAGGTAATGTAGCCATTTTCTGTAAGAAAATGCAAACAGATTTGAGCCCTCAACTTGTAAACCCTCAGAGAAGGTGGTGACAAATTTAGTTTACCTCCCTAAAATGTCTCCCCCACTTCTCCTCCTCATACTCCTCTCCTCCGTTCCCAAAATCTCTTCTCTATATCCCTCTGCTCCTCCCAAACATCTGTTCATTGCACCCTCACTGCTTCCTTCTCCCCTCTACGGCACCCACCACCTCCTCCTAATGTTCCACTCTCCCACTGACCCGAACACCTCCACTGGTAGACTTACACACTCCTGCACATCCCGCTCCCATGCCACCTTTCTCACCCTTCTTCTCCTAACCGCTGGGGACATCTCCCCGAACCCTGACCCTCCACCTCCTCGCCCACCCACAAGACACCCTCCCACTTCCACATCCTGCCGCAACCCCCTCAACCTAGTACCTGTCCCTCTGCTCCCCAAAACCACCCCCCCCATTTTCCTGTGCACTTCTGCACGCTCGATTGGTTTGCAACAAGCTTACCGCCATCCACGACTTCTTTGTTTCCCACTCCCTCAACCTCCTAGCGATCATGGAAAGCTGGATCCAAGCCACTGACTCTACCTCCCCTGCAGCTCTCTCCTATGGAGGTCTCATCTGGACCGACTCACCCAGACCCAACGGTCAAAAAGGTGGTGGGGTTGGTCTGCTCCTGTCACCACTGAGCACCTTCCGAGTCCTCCCAAACCCCCCCTCTCTATCTTTCTCCTCCTTTGAGGTCCACTGCATCTGACTTTTCTCTCCAACCCCCCTGAGGATTGCTGTGATCTACCAGCCTCCTTGACCCGTATACCGCTTCCTTGATGACTTTTCCGCCTGGCTACCCTTCTTTCTCTCTTCCGAGCTACCCACCATCATCCTTGGAGACTTCAACATCCCTGTCAACATCAATAACCCGGCTACATCTCAATTCCTCCACTTAACCTCCTCTATTCCCCTCCTCCGTGCATACAATCCACCACCCACTCCGACGGGAACATCCTGGACCTCCTCTTCTCCCATCTTTGTGCCCCCCACAACCTCACAAACACCCCCTTCCCTCTCTCTGACCACAACCTCATCACCTTCTCTGTCTCCTCGTCCTCAAACGCCTACCCCCCCAAATGTCAAAGTATTATCAGCCAGAACCTCCGCAACCTGAACCCTGCCCCCTTCCATTCCACAGCTGATCAACTTAACGACAGCATCCTTCCCCTGTCCTGTCCTGACCTGGCCACGACTGCCTATAACAACTCGCTGTCATCAGCTCTAGACTCGCTAGTGCCTTTAACCACATGATGCATCAGACCCCGCCCACTCCAGCCCTGGCAGACTGATCATACCAAAACTCTCAAACAACGCACTCGTGCGTTGGAGCGACTATGGCGCAAAACCAGGTCCCAACAAGCGTTCACCTGCTGCAAATTTGCCTTCCACACCTACACCTCCTCCCTCCACGCTGTCAAACAAGCCTACTTTCTGACCCTCATCAATACCCTCTCCTCCAATCCTCGCCGGCTCTTCTCCACTTTTAACTCTCTACTCTCTCCACCTCCACCCAGTACCTCACTCACCACCCTCGAGATTGCCAATCACTTCAAAAATAAGATTGACACTATTCGCAGGGACATCGCTGCTGCTCAGACCTCCACCCCACCTACCTCATCTCACACAGCAACCCCCTCAACACCCCTCCCCCTTGGCCTCACCAATGTTCAGACCTCCACCCCATCTAACATCCATCTAACCCCATCGAACATCCCTCACACAGTAGCCCCCTCAACACTCCACTCCTTCGACCCCACCACCACTGAGGAGGTCACCAAGGTCTTCTCTGAAGCCCACCTCACCACCTGCCCCCTCGACCCTGTCCCCTCACAACTCCTACGATCTCCCTCCTCCTCCATCCTACGCTCCCTCGCCCACATCTTTAATCTCTCCCTCTCTTCTGGCGCATTCCCCTCCCCTCTGAAGCACGCACACATCACTCCCATACTTAAAAAGCCCTCCCTGGACCCCACCGCCCCGAACAACCTTAGACCCATCTCCCTGCTGCCATTTACATCCAAACTCCTTGAGCGCTTAGTCTATACTCGCCTAAGTTCCTACCTCAATGACAACAACCTCCTCGACCCCCTACAGTCCGGCTTCCATTCCCTACACTCCACCGAAACTGCCTTACTCAAACTCACAAACGACCTGCTAACCGCCAAAGCTAATGGCCACTACTCAGTGCTCCTACTCCTCGACCTCTCCGCGGCGTTCGACACAGTCGGCCACCCCCTCCTACACTCCCTTGGCCTCAGAGACTCCGCTCTCTCTTGGCTCTCATCCTACCTATCACAACGCTCCTTCAGCGTTACCTATAACACTACCACCTCCCCCCCACTCCCCCACTCTGTTGGGGTCCCTCAAGGCTCTGTCCTCGGGCCCCTTCTCTTCTCCATCTACACCTCCTCCCTTGGCCAACTGATACACTCTCACGGCTTCAACTACCACCTCTATGCCGACGACACGCAAATCTATCTCTCGACCCCTCGCCTCACCCCTTCAGTCTCCGCCCAAATCACCAGCCTACTGAACAACATATCAGATTGGATGTTGCTCCACTTCCTTAAACTGAACCTCTCCAAAACCAAGCTCCTAGTCTTCCCCCCAGCCTGCTCACCCCAACCCACTGACTTCTCCATCACGTCCTACCATGCCACCATCAAGCCCACCCCGCAAGCCAGAGTACTTGGTGTCATACTAGACTCCAATCTATCCTTCCAGCCCTAAGTCCAATCACTAACAAACTCATGCAGACTCCACCTCCACAACATCGCCAAAATACGCCCATTCCTAACCCCAGAAACTAATCCCTCATCCAATCCCTCATCATATCACGACTTGATTACTGCAACTCCCTCCGCACTGGCCTGCCTCACAACAGGCTATCCCTACTTCAGTTGATCCTGAATACGGCGGCCAGACTCATCCACCTTACCAACCACTCCGTTTCTGCCACCCCCCTCTTCCAATCCCTCCACTGGCTTCCGATTGCCCAATGGATCAAATTCAGACTGCTAACACTGACGTACAAAGCTGTCCATAACTCTGCCCCAAACTACATCACCGACCTAATATCCAAATACCACCCAAAACGCACTCTCTGCTCTTCACAAGACCTCCTTCTCTCTAGTTCCCTGATCTCCTCCTCCCATGCCCGCCTCCAGGACTTCTCTAGGGCATCACCGATCCTCTGGAACTCCCTACCCCAATCCATCAGACTATCACCTCCTCTCCTCTCCTTTAGGTGCACCCTAAAAACCCACCTCTTAAGGGAAGCCTACCCCACCCTCTGCTAACTGCCGATCTCCTCCACTCTTCCTACCACTCCATCCCCCACAGCTTTTCCTCCCATACCACTATTCCCTCCCTCCTAGATTGTAAGCTCCAAGGAGCAGGGCCCTCGAACCCCTTGTGTATGGCACTGTATTGTTATTGTACTGTCTCATGTATTGTCCCCCATTGTAATGTACAGCGAACTTTTGGCGCTATATAAATACTGTATAATAATAATAGTGTGTTCAGAGTCATACACTAGATACTTAAATGGAGATAAGGTAGGTTTACACTTGCAACACCAAATTGGACTATGACTGCATGCCACAATGAAAGATTTTTTAAAAAAACAATCTTACTGTGAATTCCACATCAAGTGCCTCAAAGGAAATAAAAATGTTATTGACAAACAGATGAGATACATAGACAATGCCTTCACTAACCAACCAGAGTGCATCAGTAAGGCCATATAACTCCTGTTTTTTTAAGCTCCTAGAAGCTATTTTTAGCATATTTTTTTCTGCTCCTAGAAGCTAAATAGTGTTATCCTATGTGTCCATGCAAACTACTTTAGACCATTAGCATTTTTTGAGCTTTATAGTCTAGGAGCAGAAAAAAATAGTTTTTGTAGAATTTTTTGGAGCTTTTTTTCCAGCAGAAAAAAATGCTAAGCGCTCCTAAATGCTGCTAAATGCTACTAAAAAGCTCTGAACACCTTTTTTCTTGCTTTTCTTTATTTCCTCTATATGTACTGTACAAGCTCTAATAAAGTGTTAACACTCCTAAACGCTTCTCAATGCTATAAAAATGCTGCTAAAAAAGGCTATTACCAGCACCTTTTCCCCAGCATTTTTTTTAGCTTAAAAGAACGCTAATGTGCATGGAGCCTAAATCTGTAATTATACCATAGGGGGAGTGAGGTGTAATATATGATTTGCCTCGAGACAAAACCTTTTCCTTCACCATTCAAGCCAAAAAAAGACATCCTCAGGAGCTGATTTTTTGCATAGGGAAGAGACACATCTATGAACTTCGTCCCTGAGACACCAAGAGGAATTACCAAGGGTTGATGTAAGAATGGTCGAGAGGTTAAGAGAGGTGGAACCGAGCCAATAATAAACATAAAATACAAATAAAAATTTAGGGTAAGCCAACCCGCCATCAGCAAGGGTTTTCAGTAACTAGGATTTAGCAAATCTCAGATGGTTATTATTCCATACAAATGGGGAAATTATGAAGTCTATGCATTGAAATAATTTCTTTGGGAGAAAGACTGGCAATACCCTAAGGGCGTATAGTATTTAGGCAAATAAATCATGTTTACTATATTTATGTAACCAATGTGGTTAAGGGGTAGGATAGACCAAACGCGTAACCTTGCTTCTATCTGATTCACTATAATAGTAATATTGAGGGGTTCATACTCCCCAAGGTTCAAGTGGCTGTGGATCCCCAAATACTTGTATTGAAAAGTTTCTAGGTTAGAGAACTGCATATAATTACAGGGGTTCAAGGACCAATAGGGAAAGCGACAGACTTGCCCCAACATAATTTAACACCCGAGACTTCTCCACCACCTACATTAAAGTGCAATAGGAAGCTTCCAAACCATTCAACTAAATTTGTAACACAATTTAAAAAGAAGAAAGGCGATGCAAACTTAAAATATGCGTTATATAAAATATGCACCACTGTGAAAACACTTGTGACAACAGTTCTAAATAAACTCTTCTCAAGAAAGTTTATTGTCTCCACCATGAATGAAAGGTACTCCTGTGTTCAAACACCTCTCCTCAGCAGACTAGAACTCACCAGACAACAATGCCTTTCTTTTTACAGACTGGCAAATAATGCTTTTACAGATGACCTCTATCTAACATGGCTTCTGCTCCTGTCTCTCCCCTCTTGTGGAACTTTTTCCTCTTGACAAAATAGGAATAGCTGAAATGTTTGATAGCTGGTTGAGCAGCAACCAGATGTGATATCAGCAGTGATGAAGGAAGTGAGGTATTAGAGGTGACACAGTGGACATTGGGTGAGACTGAAACTCTGGTTTATTGTTCCCTCTTGCACCATGGTATCATGCAGGCTGAGTCACTTTAGTAATTCTGTATTGTTTTAACTTCTTGTGGGTGTATTTTTAATACAAATAAAGTGCATTTTAGTGAAATGATTTTACACTATGGAGCCTCTTCTTCTTTCTTATTTACCATATGGGGTGTTCCACAAGAGAGGAGAGACAGGACTGGAAGCCATGTTAGTTGTAAAAATAGAGGTATTGTTGTCTGCTAAATACTGGTCTGTTGAGGAAAGGTGATTGAGCACTGGAGCACCTTTAATTCATGGTGGAGAGATCGCAGCATGGACTAATCTTTATTTGTCATACACTTTGTCAATTGGAATTTCACAGTGGGGTTTACTTTATAAAATGCAATTAGGTGCCTTTCTTATTGTTATATTGTGTTACATATTTTGTTCATATTGACTTGAAGGCTGCAGCGATATTGCACATTGTATTATTATTATTTTTGGAATATTGTATGTCTGTAGAGCTGAGTTGGGGGGTTACATTCCAATAAATCGAAGCATCATCTGCATACAGTGATATCTTCTCCTCCAGAGGGCCCCAGAGCATGCCATCCACCTCCGAGTTCTGTTGAATTGACAGTGCCAGTGATTCCCTAAAAATTGCTAGCAAAAGGGGGGACAGCAGACAGGCCTGCCAGGTGCCCTGTTGGAGGAAGAATAGTTTAGATACATGATTGTTCATGCAAACTCTTTCCAGGGGGTTGGAAAAGAGAAGGCAGACTCATTTAATAAACTAAGGGCCAAATCCCATTCGTGACAACATTTTCCTAAGAAAAGACTAGCGAACTATGTTAAATGCTTTCTCTACATCCAGTGATACCACTATACCATTCTGCTGGTGCTTGGGGGTACTACGGATATGCAGATACAGACATCTAATATTTTCACTCTTGCCTGGCATGAAGCCAGATTGGTGTGGATTAACAAGAAAGAGAATGACCTTGTTCAAAATAGCCGAGGGCACTTTAGCTAATACTTTAACATTACTATTCAGCAGTTAATTGGGTCGATAAGAACCACACAATAATTTGTCTTTGCTGGGTTTAGGCAACAGGGTAATTATAGCCTTGGTCGTTGAGTCTGGGGAAACTACCTGCCTCCAAGGCTTCCGTAAATAGAGCAAGTAATTTAGGGGATAGTACATCAACATGAATCTTGTACCATTCAGCAGGTAGACCGTCAAGGCCTGGAGTTTTGTTGGGAGAAACAGAGTGAATTGCATCAGCAATTTCCTCCTCAGTCAAGGGATCATTTGTCACTGTGAGGAAGTAAGTTGTGGTAAGTATAGAGTGTGGAAGGGCAACATAAAATGTCTAATCCCACAGCATAGAATACAGCATAAAAATCTAACAGAGGTGCTGATCCTTCAATACTCTATCCAAACTAACAGGAACATTTTTGGCTTTACACTTTAGGAGGGAACAAATGAGTTTTCAAGCAAGCCCTCACCAGTGTTGCCAACCTTCCACTGCATTTTTTATTGCCAAAACATGGTAAATTTACTGACGGAGCAAATTTTTTACTGACAACCTTAAAAATGACAGCACTCCTATTAAAAACTAAAACAACCGATATTTAAACAGTATAAACACAATATGGATACACTGACAATACCCATAACAAGTAATTTGCCTGGTTTACACTTAAAAAGTCAGCACAGCATGACACATTATTATCCCCTGGTATTTACAGACAGATTTTTACAAACTGTTTGTAAATTTACTGATGGTTGGCAACCCTGACCTCTGTAACTGCAAGCATTGTTAGAGCTATTCATCCTCAAATATAACAGTAGAAGCACTGGAGACAATTCTCTTAGCAGTTTAGTTCACCCTGCTCAGTGAGGTCTTGTATTGAAGTTAATTTACTGATTGGTAACAATGTATAAATAATTAACTATCCATAGACTGATCACAGATTCCCTTTACAGTGTATTCACTTGAGTTGTATGTGTAAATTAATTTGCATCTGACATTCCATGGCCTTATGTACTTTGGAAGCCCAAATCTGTCACTAGGTACTCCCTGAAACTTGTTAAGGCTCCTACTGCTTCAGCAACCTTTTCTACTCTTTCATTATATGGCCAATGCATTACAACCTGCAGGTTCAGTATTAGACCCTTCAGTGAGTATTTGGGTTATTTTCTTCATTATTGACTGACATTTTTTTTCAATCCAAGAAGCTATCAGTCATTTTCTCCAGCATCAAAATTTGAAAGCATTGATTTTCTGTCAGTCAGCATTTCTAATAATCTAGTGCTCAATATACTACTGTAGTGCCAGGGTGATCAGATATCTAAAAAATTAACCTTTCTACAATCTCCACTCTTCCAAATCTTGCCACAGCTTTCTTCCAAAGAACCAAGCAATTTTCATGACTACTGTCACTGTTAGCAGAGCTACTATAACTCCCCTCTCTGCCAGTTGAGAGTTCGTATGACTAATTGGCTGGTGGCTCCATTAGTTTTTCTTTTTTAGGTTTTCTTTCTTTTGTTTTCCCCTGGTGATTCTGCCAATAAGTTCATTGTTTTTCCACAGAACAAACTGTTCTACAGATGTAGCAGTTAGAAGGATGAAACAAACAATTCAACACTGATGGGGGGTGCTTATAATGGTAAGGTTTTGTTCATTTAAGTAAAACTTTATCATCGACCTGAGATTTGAACTAAACCCCTGCATCCCGCAAATCTGGTCTAAAAATCCCAGAGTCCACTGAAAGAACAAGTTCCAGTACTCTGCTCCACTAATTAACCTGGCAGGGGCAAAACAGCGTTCCATTCCCCCTTCTTCTTCTCCCCTTGACACCGGCAGCTACAGGGGAAACAAGCACAAAACAAAAGTGCAATACCATACTGCAGTTATATCATTTTTATTAAAAGAACATAATTAATGAAAAGGTTATAACTGCACTATGATATTACACTTTTGTTTTGTGCTTTGTGCGTTTTTCACAGTTTTGTTCCTCTACCAAGAGGATTCAGAAGCTGCAGTAGCCTAGAGCCCAGTGCACCTGTTTGTATGTTCACGCACACACTGACAGATTTGATTACTTCAACCAAATTGGACTCACTTGACCTGCATATTGCTATTTGCATTTTTGTGTTTTTGTATCTACAGAGGAAACACTGTTTATGCCAGGAAGAGGACAGGCACTGAAGGTTGGCGTGGGGAGTGGCTATAATCCAATAACAGAGAGTCATAGCCCCTTCCCACTTCTCTCTGCACCTGCCTTTAGTATCCACTCCATCCCTGGCATTAAAAATAAATAGTCTGTAGCTGCCTGTGATAAGAGCAGATGCAGCTGAAACACAGGAGGGTTGGCTTACTTGTGTTCTCCTTTTTCTTGGACTTTTCACAGTACTCAGAGTACTGCAGCTCTGGTTCTTCTCCCCTTCTAATATTCCCTGGTCCAGTTGGCAGGACTATGATTAGCTGTAATGGACCAGGGAATATGAGAAAGGTGAGAAGAGCCAGAGCGGTAGTACTTTTAGTACTGTGAAGAGTCCAGGGAGAAGGAGAACAGAGGTAAGCAGGGCAGAGTAGGGTTGTTTGTATTGTGAGACAGAGGATCACTTACTACTGACTTCTGTACTCTGCATCACTTATTTTTGACTGCTCTGCTCTATAATAAATGATGCAGAATTCAGAGGTCAGTGATAAGTGATGCAGAGAGTGCAGGGGCTAGTAGTAAGTGACACAGAGTTCAAGGATCAGTAGTAAGTGACGCAGAGTTCAGGGGTTAGTAGTAATTTGAGTTCCATTGTCAGTAGTGACTCAGAGTTCAGAGGTCAGTACTAAGTGATTTGGAGTTCAGGTATCAATAATAAATGACACAGAGTTCAGGGATCAGTAGTAAGTTGAGACCCAAGGTCAGTAGTAAGTGATGCAGAGTGCAGGGGTCAGTAGTAAGTGACACTGAGATTAAAGGTCAGTAGTAAGTGACACACAGGTCAGTAGTAAGTGATGCAGAGTTCAGAGGTCAGTAGTGATATGAAGGGTAGTGGTAAATGTAGCAATCGTGCACACAGAGATGAACGCGGTCCTCCATTTTGTTAAGAATCTTCCATTTTGTACCATCTCTCACTCCCAAAGCAGGCTTGCTCCTCCAATCATCCCCCCTCCCTGTCAGGAATGGACTGGCCAGCAATGGTGGGACTCACCTGCCTTTTGATCTGCAGTACCAGGGCTGGCCAGTGGGTGCTCCCAGCAATCAGAGACTCAACCTTTCAGCCAGCTAACACCTGGAACTGATGATGCTGGGGTATTTAAGGGATGGCCAGACCCACAGACTCTGCCTTGGTGTTGTGTTTGTCCTGGGCCCTGTATCTGTCCTGCATCCTGTTTCTGTCCCTCTGCCTGACCCTCTGTACTACGCTGCTTGTTACCTGTTTTGATCCCTGGCTTGTGACCCTGACCATCCCTCTGCCTGACCCTCTGTACTACGCTGCTTGCTACCTGCTGAACCTGGCCTGTGACCCCGACCATTCTCTGCTTGCTCCCCCTGTACCTACCTGCCCAATTGATATTGACCCGGCCTGCCTGACGACGCTTGCTTGTATGTACTGTTATCTGTGGGTGATTGGTTGGGTTTGTTTGCACTGTATTATGTTTAGTATTGCACTGCGTTTATGTTTGTATGGTTAGTGTTAATAAATTGTATTGTTTATCACATATCTGAAGTCTGCGTTTCCCTGCATCAGTCACACACCTCTGGTCATACCTGGGAGCCCTGACATTACACCAAGGCCCATCCTGACCAGAAGTGGCTGCACAGGGAAGCCATCTTGGCTTGTTGATGGGAAGGATGGATCTGGATGAGGTTGCGTATTTATATCTGCTAGTGTTTGATGACAGGGAGTATGCTTATCAAACTCTGAAGGAGTATACCCGGGATGAACTGCTAGAATGTATACGGCTCGCTCATGTTCTAGTAGATCAGGGCACAGAGTTCTCTGAGGTGCAGCCATTGATTGAGGTTTGTGCTGAGTTGGTTTCATCTGGTACCCCCGAATGCAGGGATGAATTTTTGCCACCATTTAGTGCAGACCAGGTAGAGTCCCTGGTGTGGTTATTAGAGGATGATGTGGGTTACTTTCTGGAGCGTTATTCCACATGTTCACCACAGACACTAAGAGATTGTATAAACGCAGTGCAGTCATTGACCAGACAGGCTTTGTGTAAGCTCAGCTTTGTTCAACCCCTACTGCAGACATGGACAGATTTGTTGCACCCAGCCTCAGTCAGCTTACAAAGACCCAGTCCTGCTTCTAATCTATTTCCTCAAAACTCTATTCCTGCATTCCCAACAGCTCCTCCTGCCCTGCTATCTACCGCATGTCAGTACCCTGTTCCCACTCGCTGCACCTATCCTGCCTTTAACCCTGTAAAAAAGCCCTCTGTAGCAACTGCTCCCTCTCCTGTTCCATCCTCCAGTTCTTCTCTGTCTCCAGCTGCTCCATTCGTTTTGCAGACCTGCGTTTACTTGCAGTGCTCCAGTAGTTAAAACCAGAAAAAAGCGAAAATTCTTTCCAACCAATACCATCCTGCCAGTATCCAAACCGGTGAGCCTGCCTTCCGTGGTTCAGCCTGAAGCCTCTACTCAGCCTGAAGCCTCTACTCAGCCTGATGCCTCTACTCAGCATGATGAACTGATCCAGCCTGACGATCCTATTAGGCCAGTTGACTCGATGCCCGCTGTTGATCCAGATGATCCGGTACCTGATCCGGTGCCCGCTGTCGAGCCAAATGACCTGATGCCTGGTGACCCAGTGCCCGCTGTCATACCTGGTGACCCGATGCCCGCTGTCGAGCCAGACAATCCGGTACCTGATGACCCGGTGCTCACTGTCGTGCCTGTTGACTCGGAGCCCACTGCCTTGCCAGATGACGCGGTGCCCGCTGTCGAGCCAAATGACCTGATGCCTGGTGACCCGATGCCCGCTGTCCAGCCAGACGATCCAATGTCTGACCCAGTGCCAGCGGTCATCCCAGTTGACTCGGAGCCCACGGTTGTGCCTGGTGACTCGGTGCCCGCCGCCCCGCCTGGGGGCCTGAGACCTGTCGTTCCGCCTAAGGGCCCGAGACCTGTCGCTCCGCCTGGGGGTCCGGCGCCCGCCGCTCCGCCTGAGGGCCCGAGACCTGTCGCTCCTCCTGGGGGTCCGGCGCCCGCCGCTCCGCCTGAGGGCCCGAGACCTGTCGCTCCGCCTGGGGGTCCGGCGCCCACCGCTCCGCCTGAGGGCCCGAGACCTGTCGCTCCATCTGGGGGTCCGGCGCCCGCCGCTCCGCCTGAGGGCCCGAGACCTGTCGCTCCTCCTGGGGGTCTGGCGCCCGCCGCTCCGCCTGAGGGCCCGAGACCTGTCGCTCCGCCTGGGGGCACGATGCCTGTCGCCCCGCCTGGGGGCACGATGCCTGTCGCCCCGCCTGGGGGCACGATGCCTGTCGCCCCGCCTGGGGGCCCGATGCCGGTCGCCCCGCCCGGGGGCCCGGTGCCTGCTGCTCCGCCCGGGGGCCCGGTGCCTGCTGCTCCGCCCGGGGGCCCGGTGCCTGCTGCTCCGCCCGGGGGCCCGGTGCCTGCTGCTCCGCCCGGGGGCCCGGTGCCTGCTGCTCCGCCCGGGGGCCCGGTGCCTGCTGCCCCGCCCGGGGGCCCGGTGCCTGCTGCTCCGCCCGGGGGCCCGGTGCCTGCTGCTCCGCCCGGGGGCCCGGTGCCTGCTGCCCCGCCCGGGGGCCCGGTCGCCCCGCCCGGGGGCCCGGTGCCTGCTGCTCCGCCCGGTGCCTGCTGCTCCGCCCGGGGGCCCGGTGCCTGCTGCTCCGCCCGGTGGCCCGCTGCCTGCTGCTTCGCCTGGTAATCCGATGTGCCTCTGCCCGGAGTCCTGCCCGATGTGCCTCTGCCCGGAGTCCTGCCCGATGTGCCTCTGCCCGGTGTGCCTCTGCCCGATGTGCCTCTGCTCGATGTGCCTCTGCCCGGAGTCCAGCCCGGTGTGCCTCTGCCCGGAGTCCAGCCCGGTGTGCCTCTGCCCGGAGTCCAGCCCGGTGTGCCTCTGCCCGGAGTCCAGCCCGGTGTGCCGCTGCCCGGAGTCCTGCCCGGTGTGCCAGTCTTTGATATTCCGCCAGTTACCAGACCCGGGCGGTGGAACATTTTGCCCAGCTAGGACTGTTTGGAGCGTCCTGAGGCCGCTCCTTGAGGGGGGGGTACTGTCAGGAATGGACTGGCCAGCAATGGTGGGACTCACCTGCCTTTTGATCTGCAGTACCAGGGCTGGCCAGCGGGTGCTCCCAGCAATCAGAGACTCAACCTTTCAGCCAGCTAACACCTGGAACTGATGATGCTGGGGTATTTAAGGGATGGCCAGACCCACAGACTCTGCCTTGGTGTTGTGTTTGTCCTGGGCCCTGTATCTGTCCTGCATCCTGTTTCTGTCCCTCTGCCTGACCCTCTGTACTACGCTGCTTGTTACCTGTTTTGATCCCTGGCTTGTGACCCTGACCATCCCTCTGCCTGACCCTCTGTACTACGCTGCTTGCTACCTGCTGAACCTGGCCTGTGACCCCGACCATTCTCTGCTTGCTCCCCCTGTACCTACCTGCCCAATTGATATTGACCCGGCCTGCCTGACGACGCTTGCTTGTATGTACTGTTATCTGTGGGTGATTGGTTGGGTTTGTTTGCACTGTATTATGTTTAGTATTGCACTGCGTTTATGTTTGTATGGTTAGTGTTAATAAATTGTATTGTTTATCACATATCTGAAGTCTGCGTTTCCCTGCATCAGTCACACACCTCTGGTCATACCTGGGAGCCCTGACACTCCCTCTCTGTTGAGTGACGTGATCTGGGTGATGACAGAGGCCACAGGCAATCAAGGGACAGCAGGAGAGCTCCGGAGCTATAAAACCCCCAGCCTCACTGGTGCCTAGCTGTCTGCTAGCTGTGCAATCTGGGATATCGTAAAACCATAACCCAAGTCCTTCACTGAGTTCAAAAGACATTCTAGAGAGTTGTAAAAACAGACTTACATTTAAAAACTCCTTTTTTCATATAAGTTTATATCGTCACGTAGGACATAATTACACAAACATGGAGCACATCTTCGGATGGCTGATGTTATTACAAATTTCCTGATATATTACACCCCCTATCTGACACATACCGGAGAGCAGAAAATTGTATCTCCTGAACCATTCAAGTAATTATGTCATATTTCATATCTAACCATTCCGCAGATATATATATATATAATACGCATTCTGTGTATTAATCTGCTAGTGGCAAGGCTGCTAAATGCCCCGAGAATAAGTTATGAATCATAATAGAAGCTATGAGAGTTCTTGGGCATAACTTCGGTCTCCACCTACACCTCCCTCCCCAAATGAGGCGATTGGTTTACTGCTCCAGGGAGACACCCTGTGGAGTTACTAGAAAAGCTAAGCTAGGCTGAGTTGAGTCGAAGATCTCCCTGCTTTAACATCGAAACTGACAGTGGAAGATAAAAGCATCCTTTTGGCTCTGAAACTTGGAAGCTGCTCAAACCAAGGCTGACTGGCAAGTACTTTAACCCTCTAACTTCTTTCTGTTATCTCTTTGCTGTGCTATTGTTCTCTGTAAATGTATATATATATTGGCTACATCTTTTCTGTAAATATTTTTATTGCACCCTTTTAGTAATAAATCTTACTTTCTGAAAGTGTTGAACTGTTTCTAAAGCCTGTAATGCAAACTACGAATTCCTGCCTCTAAAGAGCGTTACTGTGTGTGTGTGTTTAACCCTCTGTATAACCTGCCTGCGGTGACAGTGGTATACAGACGATTATCCAACTATCATAGTGTTATTGCTGATATTGCCAAGTTTTCTCTTTCTCTGTACAAAAAGGAGGTGGTGGCAGTGTGAAGGGTTACTTGCGTAATTAACCTGACCCAGTAACAATCGCTCCCAGGCTGCAGATACAAAGATTGTGGTCCATTAGCTGGAAAATCTTTGTGCAGAGTGCAGCTGGGCGTGGCATTGTTACGCACGTGACAGCGCGATTTTAGATTGACTAGTCCTTCGGTCACGAGTTTGGTGAGAAGGGCTGGGGTCTGACGCCGCGATCGTCACAGTAAATGACTCAGAAGACAGTGGTAAATAATGTAGAGTTCCTGGGTCAGTAGTGACACATAGGTCTGGGGTGAGTAGTAAGTGATACAGAGGTCAGAGGGAAGTAGTAAGTGACATAGGTGAGTATTAAGTGATGCAGAGTCGGGGTCATTAGTAGGTAACACAGAGTTCAGGGGTCAGGAGTAAGTGATACAGAGTTCAGAGATCAGTGGCAAGTGATGCAGTGTTCAGGGGTCAGTAGTAAGTGACACAGAGTTCAGGGGTCAGTAGTAAGTGATGCAGAGGTCAGTGATAAGTGATACAGAGTTCAGACTTCAGTAGTACGTGATGCAAAGTTCAGAGGTTAGTAGTCACAGAGAGGTCAGTAGTATGTCTAACCCCTGAAAAGGTGCCCCAATGTCTGATGTTGGGCCTGGCCCCTCCAATGTACTTCCATAGATACTGTAGTGTACATTCCCTATTCAACACTGTTTCATTCTATATTATATAAGTCAACTCAGACTCTATATAGCCACATCTCTTTAAGCTACGCTCAATATTTAGTGCAATTTTATCACAAAAGGAAAACAAACTGTTTGCTGTAACTACTTAAAAAGTTGTAGCTGGAGATGTTAACTGGAATTCAGGTTACATTTGTTAGTGTATTTAAATCTAATAGTGCATGTAACACTCCCGTACCACCAGATTAACAATGCTGCTATCCAAAGGTGTCTTTGTTGCTCCTTTATCCAGAGTGGAGGTACTATAATACAGAAGGTATGTTACTAGCCAGATCACCAGGTGAAAACAGGGGGGTAAAAGCCTAAAAAGAAAACTAATGCAGCCAACACATCTAAGATTTAATACATATTTAATGATGATAAGCAGCAGAGCTCTTTATACTCTTCTTTTACCTTAATCAACAGACTTACATTACATCAATGTAGTGTCATTCACATACTTGGGGTTATTTTTGTCTACTTTTCTCAGTGATCTCATTTCACTATATAATTCTTTATAGACCAGCCTTTAACATATTTTGTACTTAATTTGAAATAATATGGAGACTATTTGAAGCCTAGTTAGGCAAACTGTTGTTTACTTGTATTCATGTAGTTTTCATTAGAGACAGCAGACTAGAAGTATCACAAGTGTAATAAAAGCGCCACACCCTTAATACTTTAAAGCAGCAATTCCACCTCAAAGAAAGCAAATAAATTTCTTAGTGCTATAACTTAAATAAAGGAATGCGCTAAAACCACAAACTATTCCTAATTTAGTGTAGAAACATTAGTGCAAAAGATATATCTATTCTCAATTAATATAAAAAAATATCAAAATTATGTGCAAAACTATTTTTTAGTGCATAAATAATTTAAATAATTAAATTTGTGAATATAAAAATTGTCCAATTTTGAATTTCAAATGTCCAAACAAATCCTTTTCAAATTCAGGTGCTCTCAAAGAAATTGTGCCAAAATCCACCACCAAAGTAAAGTTGGGTAACTCACCAGAGCTCCATGCTGATCAATCTCTAGATCAGCAAAAAACGCTTTTTGCTCTGGGAGCAGATGCAATAAATCAACTTCTCAGATGTGATGATCAACAGCTACACATTCATCCATAAGGTAGGTATCCACCACTCAATATAATGGTTCCAGGAGCATTATATCACTCTCTTTTTATATCTCTCCACCGAGGTCATGTTTGGGAATGAAAGAGAAAATCATGGTGCAGCCAGTTTTTTTATAAAAGTATCCAACAATTTAATAAAGATTTACACTCACAAAAAGGGTGTCTTCACCGACACCAGTATAACAGCATAAAAACAGCAAATGGTATAACAGTCTCCTGTTCCCCGCACACTCACTACAGCGCTCGTGACTCAATCCTCTCCACAGACGTCAGCATCCAGCAAGCCAAGCCCTACTAGTTTCGCCATGAATGACGTCTTCATGATGACCGCCCCTTGAAGACGTCATTCATGACGAAACTAGTAGGGCTTGGCTTGCTGGATGCTGACGTCTGTGGAGAGGATTAAGTCACGAGCGCTGTAGTGAGTGTGCGGGGAACAGGAGACTGTTATACCATTTGCTGTTTTATGCTGTTATACTGGTGTCGGTGAAGACACCCTTTTTGTGAGTGTAAATCTTTATTAAATTGTTGGATACTTTTATAAAAAAACTGGCTGCACCATGATTTTCTCTTTCATTCCCAAACATGACCTCGGTGGAGAGATATAAAAAGAGAGTGATATAATGCTCCTGGAACCATTATATTGAATGGTGGATACCTACCTTATGGATGAATGTGTAGCTATTGATCATCACACCTGAGAAGTTGATTTATTGCATCTGCTCCCAGAGCAAAAAGCGTTTTTTGCTGATCTAGAGATTGATCAGCATGGAGCTCTGGTGAGTTACCCAACTTTACTTTGGTGGTGGATTTTGGCACAATTTCTTTGAGAGCACCTGAATTTGAAAAGGATTTGTTTGGACATTTGAAATTCAGAATTGGGCAATTTTTATATTCACAAATTTAATTATTTAAATTATTTATGCACTAAAAAATAGTTTTGCACATAATTTTGATATTTTTTTATATTAATTGAGAATAGATATATCTTTTGCACTAATGTTTCTACACTAAATTAGGAATAGTTTGTGGTTTTAGCGCATTCCTTTATTTAAGCAGACTAGAAGTAACCTGATTTCCCAGTTTCAGTCCAACTCCAGTTTGTGCTTCAATTAAGTTACTCCTTGGTCTACATTCCAAACATCTCTTCTTAAGTCATTCTGCAACATATAGCCCTCTTTGTGTGTGTGTGTGTGTGTGTGTGTGTGTGTGTGTGTGTGTGTGTGTGTGTGTGTGTGTGTGTGTGGGGGGGGGGGGGTTATGAGAAATGCCCCTCCCCAGACAGGACTTTGCAAAAAACCTGTAAGTAAATAAAAGAACCAGAGCCTTTACTAAGGGAAAGAGTGGGTTTGATAATATAGTTAGCAGTGCCTTCACCTAGGGAAATTAACCAGTAATCTACCCAAAGTAATTCAGAGAACAGGAACTACTGCATCCAGCATACAACATTAACCATAAGTATACAGATGCACATCAGTATGGAAATATTATGACCTTTATATATTAAATATTATTAGTAGTACATACTGTACATCCAATGTACAAGCAGGGGATATCAGCAAAGGGCCCAACAGGAGTCCTGCTGGAATTGTGCACATATACCAGGGTATACAGTATATAGTTATTAATAAAGATATCTCTAGATGCCTGTTGCAGCAAAGTTGCAGGGGCTCCAAGGATGATTGTGATGGAGCATCCATTTTGATACCGAAGCCCTGAAGACAAAAGCAGTGATGATGGTAAGTGCCTCCAACCATTGTCCACCAAGCCTGGAACTCAGCTTCTTACCAGCAGATTCCACGGTGTGATACTGGAATTCAGAGTCAGCGTATCGACTCTGCATCTTAATCCCTAGTAACTTCTAATCTGCCAAGGAACTGGGCCTCTAACTACCTAGTGGGCTGTCAGATGCCTAACCTGACTCTAGCTTATGCTGGTTATTGAGCCTTGAGCTAAAACTAGCTATAATCTCCTAGACACAAAAGGACAGGGTTTACTGAAATAACAAGAATTGCCTATAAACTCTATTACTATATACAGATTCACCTACTAGCATACAGCAAAGTGACCACTGCACACACACACCGTGTCAGAGGCTGAGTGACATGTAAGATAAGAACAAGGGGACAGATATACTTCTGTCACCTGTCTTCAGATATATCCAGATATACTCTGAGAAGCTACAGGAAACAAAAGTAAACTATTAAGCACAGGTGCACTTGCCTAGTAATCCTTGCTTCTGGTCTGGATTCAGCAACCTTTCTTCTATGTGATTCCAGACCTTTTCTTTCACCGCTTCCTTCTTCTGTGGTTTCCAAGCCAGCCTCCCAGAGACAGGAAGTGCATATATAATGTAATGTAATGTGGATAATCACAAATACAGACAGTAGAGGGCAGCAGATCTCTACAAGTGTAATGAACCAAAATGTCAGTTTCTTCTATGAACAAAGCCAACGATTTGCCTTGGGAACCAGGTGTTTTACCCTGCTCATTACTTTATTGGGTACTGGTCCCCACACCACAGAACAGGGACCCCAGGAAGCAAACAGATGAAGAGAAAAGGATCATCCTGTCACCCTGGCTTGAGTTAGGTAAAATGGGCATTTGGATACAGCAGTGTATCATCCATGTGTACAGGATGCTCATTGCACATTGGCCCCAAGGGCAGGGGTGCCTACTGTGCCCTGTCACACACTGACACTGCATACACAGAGTAAGCAAATAAAAACCCACCATGCATATTTTTCAGGGTTCCAAGTGGTGGTACAGGCCAGCAGCTTTGGTATTTTGTTTTTTACAACAAGAGCGCCTGGCCTATTGCCTGGCAAAGTGATTTGTGGTGCTTCACCCACACTCTGTAAATTCTGAAGGTAGGGCTGTGCAGAGTGGGAGAGAAGCGCCGAGGACTGGAAGGAGCTGCAAGAGTCTGGAGTCAGGTGACAGAACGAATCCCCTGCAGCTGAGGGAGTCTGTGACTGTGTGACATTGACACTGAGATATCCTGCTTCCCCCTGGATTAAGCAACAGCAACTGCTAGCTTTGCTAAGGAAAACAGCAGGCAGTCTGTAGACTACTCACTTCTCTCTCTCTCTGTTTATCTTTCTCCCCCTCTCTCCCTCTCTCTCTCCCCCTTCCTATCCCTTCTTTATCTCTTTCTTTAGTTATCTCTTTATCAATCTATCCTTATCTCTCTATCGCTCTCTCTCTCTTTATCTCTCTGTATTTCTCTCTCTGTATCTCTATATATTTATCTCTCTTTATCTCTCTCTCTCATTATCTCTCGCCCTTCCTCTCCTTTATCTCTCTCTTTCTTTCGTTATCTCTTTATCAACCTCTCTTTATCTCTGTGTATTTCTCTCTTTATCAAATTCAAATGAGCTTTATTGGCAAGACCAAATAACATTTTAGTATTGTTAAAGCAGGGGAGAGAGAGAGAGAGAGAGAGAGAGAGAGAGAGAGAGAGAGAGAGAGAGAGAGAGAGAGAGAGAGAGAGAGAGAGAGAGAGAGAGAGAGAGAGAGAGAGGAGAGAGAGAGATGGATGATAGGGGATGAGTCCATGTTATTTTTAAGTCCTCAGTTTTTCATGTTCCTCTCAGTCTGTGACATGCTGTCACATATTGTTCAGCTATATTCACCATTGGTTCCTTTTCTCCCAGTAGAATTTGAACTTTCCTCTTCCCTTCTATAGAAGTGAAGTCAGGGATGAGAACGGAGAGTCTCTGGAAGTGAATGTCCCTCACTGATGAGTATTTGGGGCACTGTAGCAGGACGTGGTCATCATTCTCCAGGACCCCCTGGTCACATTTCTGGCAGTCTACTCTCCCTATGCTTGTAGGTCTTTCTGTGCCATCCTCATTTGATTTTCAAGCTGTGGGCATTCAGCCTGTACAGGCTCAGGGTCTGTCTGTCTGTTTGGGTTCTTGTAGCACCTCCAGGTATGGGGCCTATTTGTAGTCTCTCTGCAGTGACTAGTGAACATTTAGTTTCTTGGAGCTTATTTCATTTCTCCATTCCCCAACATACTTTTCTTTGAAATCATTTATTATGTTTTTTATTTTAGATTTTGTCAGGCCAAATTGTTGGGTGTTTGGGATAGATAAAGCACCGATGAGTTTTTGCAGGTGCCATGGCTTCGACTGGTCCTTATTGTTCAGTAGGGCCTTATGGTGGTATGAATTAGGACTGCTGTTTTGTAGGTGGTCCCAATATGATAGTTCCCTCTTCTGTTCTGCGAGAAGTAAGGGAAATCTTCCCAGCTCAGACCAGCAAGCACTGTTGGAGGAGGTGTTTGAAGAATTTCAGATGAAATATGGCTGGAGTGCCATTTGGATTGGTCTGAGTAGGTGACAGGACTGCAAACTTCACTGCCATAAAGAAGGATTGGAGTGATGACGCTAATACCTCATAGGTGTCTTGTCTGGAATATGGGGACTCTAGTGGGGCATTGTATGCTACACACAGGTAGATTTTGGACTAAGAGGTAAGGATGGAGCTCCTTATTCTTATCCAGATGTGGCTCTCTCCTTTTTTGATTGCATTGATGTTCTCATGTAGCACCTCTTTATACCAAACTAGTATTCCTCCTGAACCCTGACCCTGTTTGATGTTTCAATCCTAAGTGGAGACAGATAATTTCCTATAGCCAGTAGGTACTAGTGGTTCATCCTGTGCCCAGATCCATGTTTCCAGGAGGATTTTTATGACAGTCTCACATAGTCTTTGATTGAAATCTGTATCATTTACTTTGGATCCAAAGGCAGAAGTGTTCAGACCCTGAATGTTCTAGCTACTGATTACTAATTATGTCATTTTGTAGTTATATACCTTGTAATGAGTACATTTCATTAGACAAACCAGATTATGGGTGGTTGTCATTGCCTTTTTTTTGCTTTTAAGCTCAGTCACATTAGTTTATATCATAATGTGCTGAGAAAGGTTCTTATTGCCTCCATTTCTCTGCTCCCTGGTGGTCTTGGTGTCCATCTTGAGGCATGTGGTTTCCTCCATTTTTGCCATCTACGTGGCCCTGATTTTCAGTTGATTGTATTGTTGTTGTATTGGATTAGTGGTGAGGTTTGGGATCTTCTTGTAGTGTAATTGTGTTTGTCTGATAATGTTTTTTGTCAGATTCAGGATTGTGAATTGTTTTCAGTACTTGTCTTCATGTCTGAATTCTCTTGCCAGGTGCCAGCCACCCCTTTGTTTGTTAAGGTGTTTGTTGTCATAGACGTGTTGGGGCATTATAGAGTGATGTTGTGCCAGATGAATGGTAGGCCTTAACCTGGTTTTGTCTACCAGCTCTGTGTTGTTTCACCGGACTATATTGTTCAGTATGTTACCAGAGTTGGCCAGATAGCTGGAATAGCAGATGCAACAGGAACAGCAGACCCTGGGCTGGGTAGGCAGCAGGCAGCAGTTGCTTGATAGACAGAGGATGATTGCAGGTGCAGGGAGTCTGGTGACCCACAGTAAATGTCGAACCAGCGGGAACTAGGCAGGATGTAAACAGGACAGATGAACAACTGTATACGAGGTCAGACAAGCCAGGTCAGCAACAGACGGTAAGATATAGGCATGGAAGGCAGGCAGAGAATGGTCTGAATACAGGCAGAGGTCGGCAACACAAGATCAGGCAGATGAGCAGAAGGCAGAGCAAAGTCCAGGGATAAGCCAAGGTCGGGGCAGATAGCGTTCAAGTGTGGTCAGGAGAAAGCTGGGCTAAATACAGAAGTCACTAGAAGCAGATACAGGAGCACGGGTACAACTGCAGATCAGATAGCAGCAAGCTAGCACAGCTGCCATACTTATATAGGCCACTTGCCACCAGTATCATTGGCGAATACACACACGCCTGCACATGTGCATATGGTTGTGCCTATGAACAGCAGCATGGGCACCTACAGGACCACGTCTGTGCATTTGTGTGTGCCTCGGAGCTTCAGCTGCGCTATGGCCAGCACATCCCTGACATAATGTCTTTGTTGGTATATGTTCCTCATAATTTTTAATTTATGTTTTTAGATCCTTTTAGACCTTGGCCTGATCTTTAATTTGAGGGAAGACTTTCTTAAACTCCTCAAATTTTTCCTCTATACCTTGTGCCATGATGGTTCCGCTGTGGTATATGTTCATGGTGAGTACCGTACAATTATATTCCTCATCTCTGACCTTGATCTGCCTGCCCTTGCAGATACCTCTCTTTTGTATTATTCTTGTAGTATTTGCAGAAAGCTGTGTGCCAGGCTTCAGTGTTTTCAGTATGGAATAGCAAATCAGTTTTCTTTCTGTCATGCTCATTACTAAAAAAATCAGCAGAGTCTCTGGATTTTGCTTAAGTGTTTCCTTTTTCATTGCTTTCCTTTTTGTTTGCTTTGAGTAAACAATCTCCAAGAAAATGATGTAATAATAAAGTGTTGCGCTACTCAAAATATCTCAAATCTATGCATAAACTGAATATTATTAAAACAATCAAATAATCAATGTGTCCAATAAATACTTCATATCCATAATGTGTAAGTGATCCAAATAGTTAATTCTGTGCTTCACCCAACAAATATCCTCCACTTATCTGCAATCAATCGTGTGATAAACACCACCACCTGTTAGGAATGGACTTGCCAGTAATGGTGGGACTCACCTGCCTGGTGGGCTGCAGTACCAGGGCTGGCCAGCGGGTGCTCCCAGCAATCAGAGACTCAACCCTGCAGCCAGCCAAACACCTGAAACTGCTTAGGCAGGTGTATTTAAGTGATGGCCAGACCTGCAGTCTTTGCCTTGGTGTGTGTGTTTTTTCCTGGGCCCTGTATCTTGTAATCCTGCATTCTTGTTCCTGTTCCTGTGTTCCTGCTAGTACGTTTCCTTGTTGCCAAACTCTGCCTGTTCTGATTACGCTGACCCTCTCCTGCTCTGACCCCGGCTCGTTCCTGACCATCCCTCTGCCTGACCCTCTGTACCACACTGCCCGCTACCTGCTGAACCTGGCTTGTGACCCCGACCATTCTCCGCTTGCTCCCCCTGTACCTACCTGCCCGATTGTTATTGACCAGGCCTGCCTGACGACGCTTGCATTGTATGTATTGTTATCTGTGGGTGGTTTGGTTCGTTTGCACTATGTTATGTTTTAGTATTGCACTGCGTTTATGTTTGTATTGTTAGTCTTTAATAAATTATATTGTTTATAACTTATCTGAAGCCTCCATTTCCCTGCGTCAGTCACATACCTCTGGTCATACCCTGGAGCCCTGACATTACACCAAGGCCAATCCTGACCAGAAGTGGCTGCACAGGGAAGCCATCTTGGCTTGTTGCTAGGAAGGATGGATCTTGAGGAGGTTGTGTATTTATCTCTGCTAGTGTTTGATGACAGAGAGTATGCTTATCAGACTCTGAGGGAGTATACCCGGGATCAACTACTAGAGTGTATACGGCTCGCTCATGTTCTAGTACAGCAATGGGCAAACTACGGCCCGCGGGCCGTATACGGCCCGGCGGACCTTTTAATCCGGCCCGTGGAGCGTGATACTGTCAGGATGGCTGTCAGGATGTGTGTAGGCGGGGCAGCGTGACGAACGTGAGGGGAGCTAGGCTCCTCTCACAGTCCGCCCTGAAGACCGGAACGGCGCGGGAACACGGCGAGAGGAACGCGCGGAGCAAAGGTAAGTGAATTGACACAGGGGGGACTTGGCTTATGGGGGATGAATTACTATATGGGGGATGAATTACTATATGGGGGATGAATTACTATATGGGGGGATGAATTACTATATGGGGGATGAATTACTATATGGGGGATGAATTACTATGGGGAATAAATTACTATGGGGAATGAATTACTATGGGGAATGAATTACTATGGGGGATGAATTACTATATGGGAAATTAATTACTATATGGGGGATGAATTACTATATGGGGGATGAATTACTATATGGGGGATGAATTACTATGGGGGATGAATTACTATATCGGGGATTAATTACTATGCTTACTATGGGGGAATATTACTATACTTACTATGCATGACACATACACATCATTCATCTACTCTTGGTCCGGCCCCCGGGTCCAATATATGAACCCATTGCGGCCCTCAAGTCAAAAAGTTTGCCCACCCCTGTTCTAGTAGATCAGGGCACAGAATTCTCTGAGGTGCAGCCATTGATTCAGGTTTGTGCGGAGTTGGTTTCATCTGGTACCCCCGAATTCAGGGATGAATTTTTGCCGCCATTTAGTGCCGACCAGGTAGAGTCCCTGGTGTGGTTATTAGAGGATGATGTGGATTACTTTCTGGAGCATTATGCTGCATGTTCACCACAGGTATTAAGAGATTGTATAAATGCAGTGCAGTCATTGACCAGACAGGCTTTGTGTAAGCTGAGCTTTGTTCAACCCATACTGCAGACATGGACAGATTTGTTGCACCCAGCCTCAGTCAGCTTGCAAAAACCCAGTCCTGCTTCTAATCTATTTCCTCAAAGCTCTATTCCTGCATTCCCAACAGCTCCTCCTGCCCTGCTATCTACCGCATGTCAGTACCCTGTTCCCACTCGCTGCACCTATCCTGCCTTTAACCCTGTAAAGAAGTCCTCTGTAGCAACTGTTCCCTCCCCTGTTCCATCCTCCAGCTCTTCTCTGTCTCCAGCTGCTCCATTCGTTTGCAGACCTGCGTTTACTTGCAGTGCTCCAGTAGTTAAAACCAGAAAAAAGCGAAAATTCTTTCCAACCAGTACCATCCTGCCAGTATCCAAACTGGTCAGCCTGCCGTCTGAGAACTGGCCTTCCGTGGTTCAGCCTGGTGCCTCGGCACCCGCACTTCAACCTGATGTCTGTACCCAGCCTGATGCCTGTACCCAGCCTGATGCCTGTACCCAGCCTGATGCCTGTACCTGGCCTGATGCCTCTACCCGGCCTGATGCCTCTATTCAGCCTGATACCTCTATTCAGCCTGCTGCCTCTACCCAGCATGATGTTTCTACCCAGCCTGATGAACTGATCCAGCCTGATGATCCTATTAGGCTAGTTGACTCGATGCCCGCTGTTGATCCAGACGATCCGGTACCTAATGACCCAGTGCCCGCTGTCATACCTGGTGACCCGATGCCCGCTGTCGAGCCAGACGATCCAGCGCCAGATGACCCGGTGCCTGCTGTCGAGCCAGACGATCCGGTACCTGATGACCCGGTGCCCGTTGTCGTGCCAATTGACTCAGAGCCCGCTGTCGTGCCTGGTGACTCGGTGCCCACTGCCTGGCCAGATGACGCGGTGCCCGCTGGCGAGCCAAATGACCTGATGCCTGGTGACCCAGTGCCCGCTGTCATACCTGGTGACCCGATGCCCGCTGTCGAGCCAGACAATCCAATGCCTGATGACCCAGTGCCCGCGGTCATGCCTGGTGATCCGATGCCCGCTGTCGAGCCAGAAGATCCAGCGCCAGATGACTCGGTGCCTGCTGTCGAGCCAGACGATCCGGTACCTGATAACCCGGTGCCCGCTGTCGTGCCAATTGACTCAGAGCCCACTGTCGTGCCTGGTAACTTGGTGCCCACTGCCTTGCCAGATGACGTGGTGCCCGCTGTCGAGCCAAATGACCTGATGCCTGGTGACCCGATGCCCGCTGTCCAGCCAGACGATCCAATGTCTGACCCAGTGCCTGCGGTCATGCCAGTTGACTCAGAGCCCACTGTCGTGCCTGGTGACTCGGTACCTGTCGCTCCGCCTGGGGGCCCGCCGCCCGCCGCTCCGCCTGGGGGCCCGGCGCCCGCCGCTCCGCCTGGGGGCCCGAGACCTGTCGCTCCGCCTGGGGTCCGGCGCCCGCCGCTCCACCTGGGGGCCCGAGACCTGCCGCTCCGCCTGGGGGTCCGGCGCCCGCCGCTCCGCCTGGGGGCTCGAGACCTGTCGCTCCGCCTGGGGGTCCGGCGCCCGCCGCTCCACCTGGGGGCCCGAGACCTGTCGCTCCGCCTGGGGGTCCGGCACCTGCCGCTCCGCCTGGGGGCCCGAGACCTGTCGCCCCGCCTGGGGACCCGGTGCCTGCTGCTCCGCCTGGTGGCCCGGTGCCTGTCGCCCCGCCTGGTGGCCCGCTGCCTGACGCTCCGCCTGGGGGCCCGAGACCTGTCGCTCCGCCGGGGGGTCCGGCGTCCGCCGCTCCGCCTGGGGGCCCGAGACCTGTCGCTCCGCCGGGGGGTCCGGCGCCTGCCGCTCCGCCTGGGGGCCCGAGACCTGTCGCTCCGCGGGGGGTCCGGCGCCCGCCGCTCCGCCTGGGGGCCCGAGACCTGTCGCTCCGCCTGGGGGTCCGGCGCCCGACGCTCCGCCTGGGGGCCCGAGACCTGTCGCTCTGCCTGGGGGTCCGGCGCCCGACGCTCAGCCTAGGGGCCCGGCGCCCGACGCTCAGCCTGGGGGCCCGAGACCTGTCTCTCTGCCTGGGGGTCCGGCGCCCGACACTCAGCCTGGGGGCCCGAGACCTGTCGCTCCGCCTGGGGGCCTGGCGCCCGCCGCTCCGCCTGGAGGCCCGAGACCTGTCGCTCCGCCCGGGGGCCCGAGGCCCTTCGCCCCGCCTGGGGGCCCGATGCCTGTCGCCCCGCCTGGGGGCCCGATGCCTGTCGCCCCGCCTGGGGGCCCGATGCCTGTCGCCCCGCCTGGTGGCCCGGTGCCTGCCGCTCCGCCTGGTGATCCGATGTGCCTCTGCCCGGAGTCCAGCCCGATGTGCCTTTGCCCGGAGTCCAGCCCGATGTGCCTCTACCCGGAGTCCAGCCCGATGTGCCTCTGCCCGGAGTCCAGCCCGATGTGCCTCTGCCCGGAGTCCAGCCCGATGTGCCTCTGCCCGGAGTCCAGCCCGATGTGCCTCTGCCCGGAGTCCAGCCCGATGTGCCTCTGCCCGGAGTCCAGCCCGATGTGCCTCTGCCCGGAGTCCAGCCCGATGTGCCTCTGCCCGGAGTCCAGCCCGATGTGCCTCTGCCCGGAGTCCAGCCCGATGTGCCTCTGCCCGGAGTCCAGCCCGATGTGCCTCTGCCCGATGTGCCGCTGCCCGGAGTCCTTCCCGATGTGCCGCTGCCCGGAGTCCTTCCCGATGTGCCGCTGCCCCGAGTCCTGCCCGATGTGCCGCTGCCCCGAGTCCTGCCCGATGTGCCGCTGCCCGGAGTCCTGCCCGATGTGCCGCTGCCCGGAGTCCTGCCCGATGTGCCGCTGCCCGATGTGCCGCTGCCCGGAGTCCTGCTCGATGTGCCTCTGCCCGGTGTGCCGCTGCCCGGAGTCCAGCCCGGTGTGCCGCTGCCCGGAGTCCTGCCCGATGTGCCAGTCTTTGATATCCCGCCAGTTACCAGACCCGGGCGGTGGAACATTTTGCCCAGCTAGGACTGTTTGGAGCGTCCTGAGGCCGCTCCTTGAGGGGGGGTACTGGTAGGAATGGACTTGCCAGTAATGGTGGGACTCACCTGCCTGGTGGGCTGCAGTACCAGGGCTGGCCAGCGGGTGTTCCCAGCAATCAGAGACTCAACCCTGCAGCCAGCCAAACACCTGAAACTGCTTAGGCAGGTGTATTTAAGTGATGGCCAGACCTGCAGTCTTTGCCTTGGTGTGTGTTTTTCCTGGGCCCTGTATCTTGTAATCCTGCATTCTTGTTCCTGTTCCTGTGTTCCTGCTAGTACGTTTCCTTGTTGCCAAACTCTGCCTGTTCTGATTACGCTGACCCTCTCCTGCTCTGACCTCGGCTCGTTCCTGACCATCCCTCTGCCTGACCCTCTGTACCACACTGCCCGCTACCTGCTGAACCTTGCTTGTGACCCCGACCATTCTCCGCTTGCTCCCCCTGTACCTACCTGCCCGATTGTTATTGACCCGGCCTGCCTGACGACGCTTGCATTGTATGTATTGTTATCTGTGGGTGGTTTGGTTCGTTTGCACTGTGTTATGTTTTAGTATTGCACTGCGTTTATGTTTGTATTGTTAGTCTTTAATAAATTATATTGTTTATAACTTATCTGAAGCCTGCGTTTCCCTGCATCAGTCACATACCTCTGGTCATACCCTGGAGCCCTGACACCACCACATGTAAGGATGGGCGCTTACCTGGACACCAGGACCTATATTATTCAATACAGGTCACAAGTGATTGGTTGTTTTTCCATATATGGACTCTAGATGGGAGCAACTGGTCACACTGTAAATCTCCATCAGCAGTATAACCTCCGCTTTGAAAATGTCACCTCCACTTCCTCTCCTCCACACTGGGACCCCCATGGAAGGTAAATAAAATGGCCTCCATTAGTGTATTACTGTTTACTATATTAAAAGCCGAATGGCCAATAAAACAAACAAGAGATCCCTGTGCTCAAATCCATACAGCTAGTGCATGCATTTATCCATCAGGTGCTAAAGGGGTGTAACCACATTAACTCTAGAAATTCTGAAGGACCCTCTGCACACTGGTATATACCCTTTCAAGCAAACTATGCAACAAATAGGGATATTTGGTTCACACATATTGCAATACATGTTTAAGCTGGCCAACTGCGTCAAAGTAATCCCTCTATAGCCAGTCCTACTCTGCCCTGCCTACGCAGGGGCAGGGCAATGTGGTTACACCCCTTTAGCACCTGATGGATAAATGCATGCACTAGCTGTATGGATTTGAGCACAGGGATCTCTTGTTTGTTGTATTGTTGGGTCAGTAGCCAGACCTGAACCTTGTAGCTCTCCCCATTGTGTCTTGTCCCCTATGTTAGCATTGTGTCCACAGTAGCACTTGCGTAGGCAGGGCAGAGTAGGACTGGCCATAGAGGGATTACTTTGACGTAGTTGGCCAGCTTAAACATGTATTGCAATATGTGTGAACCAAATATCCCTATTTGTTGCATAGTTTGCTTGAAAGGGTATATACCAGTGTGCAGAGGGTCCTTCAGAATTTCTAGAGTTAATGTGGTTACACCCCTTTAGCACCTGATGGATAAATGCATGCACTAGCTGTATGGATTTGAAGACAGGGATCTCTTGTTTGTTGTATTGTTGGGTCAGTAGCCAGACCTGAACCTTGTAGCTCCCCCCATTGTGTCTTTTCCCCTATGTTAGCATTGTGTCCACAGTAGCACTTGCGTAGGCAGGGCAGAGTAGGACTGGCCATAGAGGGATTACTTTGACGCAGTTGGCCAGCTTAAACATGTATTGCAATATGTGTGAACCAAATATCCCTATTGGCCAATAAAACACTCACATTGACACTGAATGTAAAAGCGCAATGCATAAGAACCGGACTTCTGATCCGCCGCTCTGTGCAGGAAATTATGTCATTAAGCTCTGCCCCACACGTTACACCACAAACCCACGTGGCTTTGTCAAGCTACACTATGCAAGTCATCTCAGACTCTATTTCACCACATCCCCTTTAAGCCACGGCCAATATTTAGCGCAAATTGTACCACGCCCAACTTTTGCCATTGCGTGCTTTCATGATATGCCCCTGTTCAAATACTTTTTTTTTTTTTTTTACACACCAGCAGTTAGTGGTGGGGGGAGTTGAAAATATCCCGGAGCTGGGCTTTAAAGCTAAACCTTTAAAGGAAAACTAAAGGCACACATACTTACCTGCACTTAACACAAAAAGGATTTATACTAATCTCAGACAGTACTATTTTACTGAAAGAGTAAAATAGTTTTGAACAGTAAATAGGTTCAAACATGCCTTGGGAAAAGCATAGATCTATACTCTGACAAGGAAGCTAATGAAATACTGCAGACTCAATGGACCACCTAGTCTTTTTCCTGCCATCACTTTTCTATGTTTCTGTTATATTTGTTTTGTATTGAAAAAAAAACAGGAAACAAGCACCCCCCCCCCCCCCCCCCCCCCGTTACTTTTCTATGTTTCTATACCAAATATATCAGGTATAATAAAAAAGATAATGTGAAAATTAACACGTTAATAATAATAAGTCTGTGTTTGTTTATATTACAGAAAACTGCTGTATATACTAAATCCCAACAGTGAAAGTGCACTTTGACAATCAAATCCAAAAGGTGAAATAACACTATAAGGATCAAATCCAAACATTGATGTGAAGATTCCTAGCTCAATTAATTTTGCTCCACCAAGGAAAAAGTAACAGAAGGCTTACCAGAAACAGAGGTAACAAGTCATATGTTATTATATTGGAAGGAACAAAATGAGGCTGCTCACTTCTCATTTGAACAAATGGGATAATCACCACAGAAAACCATAAAGGAGTGCTCTCTCTTGTACTAATTCACCAGTCCACATCTAATAGTTTGGCATAGAGAGAAAGTCAGGTAATGTAAAAGCAACTGTTAAAATCCATCAGTTTATTCATCCAAAGGAAAGATTTCTTATAAAAGCACATTAGTTTAAACACTCGTGTTGTGGCAATAAATGACAAACCACTGTACAGAGAGCTCACCTTGCCAATTTTATTACCAAGCATACAAGGGGTTAAATATGAGGACTGGTGATTTAGTACAAGAGTGAGCGCTTCTTAATGGATTTCTGTGTTGCATGTACCAACACGCCAGAGTGACTCAATGCTCTTCTGGGAACACTTCCTGAATGTGATGACTTCATGGTACAAAGCTCCGCCTTACGCGTTAGTCATAAATGACATCTTTTGCAAATAAATGGTAGAATTCAGTTTTTCTATCTCATGGTTCCTCCTGTTGTGTTCCCCAGTCTTTTTTTAATACACCAGTTTCAGTGATAGAGTAGCTATGCGGTATGAAGGCTAGAAGTAAATTGCTCCTGGGGGCACATGTACAGCATGGAACGAAGCAGCAGCTTGTCGGCTTAGCTAAGATTGAGTGGCTTCAGATTGCTAATTTTTTATCTCCTATAACCCCCTCAATCTTTAGATCCTGTGCATGCCTGCCTCAAGGAAAAAACAGCACAAGAGTGACCAGAAACCCCTAACTCAATACCTATTGCGGGAGAAGGAGAAATCACACATGGCTCAAGATGGTGCCGATGTTCTCTTTGCTTCACCTATACTGCCTTCATCAGAACATGAAACAACAGCCCCACAACAGGATCGTGAGTACTCTAACTCTCTCACTAAAGATGATCTGGATAAGAGTTTAGAGAACATTTACTACAAAATAGCAGCTAAATTTCAATCACACCTGCACAAGTCCTCTCTCACAGGCTTTAGCTGCTTTAGGGGGTCGTACTGACAGACTGGAGATGAAGCATGATGATCTCAGCCTGGCTTATACAGATCTCAGTAGAAACTATGAATCCCTATCACAAGCTTTTTCTTTAGTTCAAGCTCAAGTTGAAGATCTTGACAATAGAAACAGGAGGAATAATCTAAGAATTTGTGGGATCCCTGAAATGGTTATAGATTTAATGCCAGCAGCTATTAAATTATTCACTTCTCTATTACCTGATCAGGAATCTGCTGCCTTCACATGAGATTGTATACATAGGGCTCTTCACCCTAAACCGCCACCTAATAAACCTCCCAGGGATCTGGTTCTTTGTATGAAGAACTTCATACCGTATTTTCCGGCGTATAAGACGACTGGGCGTATAAGACAACCCCCTACTTTTCCTGTTAAAATGTAGTGTTTGGGCTATACTCGCCGTATAAGACTATCCCTCTTCCAATGCACACCAGTGGGAAGAATCGTGCCCCATCATTGGTGTCAGTGAGAAGAATCGTGCCCCATCATTGGTGTCAGTGAGAAGAATCGTGCCCCATCATTGGTGTCAGTGGGAAGAATCGTGCCCCATCATTGGTGTCAGTGGGAAGAATCGTGCCCCATCATTGGTGTCAGTGGGAGGAATAGTGTCCTATCATTGGTATCAGTGGGAGGAATAGTGCCCCGTCATTGGTGTCAGCGGGAGGACTAATGCCCCATCATTGGTATCAGCGGGAGGAATAGTGCCCCATCATTGGTATTAGTGGGAGAAATAGTGCCCCATCATTGGTATTAGTGGGAGGACTAGTGCCCCATCATTGTTATCAGCGGGAGGAATAGTGCCCCATCATTGGTATTAGTGGGAGAAATAGTGCCCCATCATTGGTATTAGTGGGAGGAATAGTGTCCCATCATTGGTATCAGTGGGAGGAATAGTGCCCCATCATTGGTATCAGTGGGAGGAATAGTGCCCCATCATTGGTGTCAGAGCGATGAATCGTGCCCCATCATTGGTGTCAGTGGGAGGAATAGCACCCCATCATTGGTGTCAGTGGGAGGAATAGCACCCCATCATTGGTGTCAGTGGGAGGAATAGCACCCCATCATTGGTGTCAGTGGGAGGAATAGCACCCCGTCATTGGTGTCAGTGGGAGGAATAGCAACCCGTCATTGGTGTCAGTGGGAGGAATAGCGCCCCATCATTGGTGTCAGTGGGAGGAATCGTGCCCCATCATTGGTATCAGTGGCAGGAATAGTGCCCCATCATTAGTATCAGTGGGGAGAATAGTGCCCCATCTTTGGTGTCAGTGGGAGGAATCGTGCCCCATCATTGGTGTCAGTGGGAGGAACAGTGTCCCAACATTGGTGTCAGTGGGAGGAACAGTGTCCCAACATTGGTGTCAGTGGGAGGAACAGTGTCCCAACATTGGTGTCAGTGGGAGGAACAGTGTCCCAACATTGGTGTCAGTGGGAGGAACAGTGTCCCAATATTGGTGTTAGTGGGGGGTGGAATAGTGCCCCATCGTTGGTGTTAGTGGGGGTGGAATAGTGCCCCATTGTTGTTGTCAGTGGGGGGAGGAATAGTGCCCCATCGTTGGTGTCAGTGGGGGGGTGGGGGGGAATAGTGTCCTATCGTTGGTGTCAGTGGGAGGAATAATGCCCCATCATTGGTATCAGTGATACCAATGATGGGGCACTATTCCTCCCACTGACACCAATTACACTTGCTGACCCCTGTTCTAGTATGGTGCTGCTGCAGCCAGCATATGTGGTTGCAGCAGCACCTCTGGACGGCACACTTACCGGCCGCTCCTTCACTTGATTTTCGCGGGGCCGCTTGGCTCCGCCTCCTCGCCGGTGATTGGCCGCCTGGCTTTCCTGAGCTACAGTTCTGGTGGCCAATCACCGGTGAGGAGGCGGAGCCGAGCAGACGCGTGAAGATCCAGTGGCCGAAAAGAATGAAGGAGCAGCCGCGCTTCCTGGACCGGATCGTCGTTGGACCGGAGCCAGGTAAGAGACAGCAGCCCCTGCCCACCCCTGTACTTAGTGTCCCTTCCGTTGGAAGGGGGGGTGGCGGCGGCACCGCGCCGCCCCCCATAAAAAGTGTCAGCATGCCGTATACCGGCATATAAGATGACCCCCGACTTTAGAGAAGATTTTCAAGGGGTAAAAAGTCGTCTTATACGCCGGAAAATACGGTAATTAAAGAAGATATACTTAGAGCGGCAAAGAACACTCAAAATATTTTCTTGGAAGGTGCAAAGATTCAAATTTTCCCTGACATCTCGCCAGCTACATTAGAGAGGCGCCGGTAAATGAAAGAAGTGACAACAATGCCTGCTTCAGCTAGGATTTGTTATAGATGGGGATTTCCATTGAACCTCATCATCCCTCATAATGGTACCACATATGTAGCCACCTCTTTGCAAGAAGGACTTGACACTCTAGTCAAACTAAGTCTTCGTGAGGATGAATCTTTGCCCAGACCACCAAATACTCCTTGTCCTACACCAATCTGGTTTACTCCAGCTTCGAGGTGTGTTAGACGTCGAGTCCGCCGTGAGATTTTATGAATAGACATTCACTACCTGCCACCATCTAGATGCAGCAAAGTTTGAGGAAAATGAGCAGTAGTAGTGGGGGCTTGGGCAAATGGGAAGGAGAGAGAAAACTTTTTTTTTCTTTCTTCTCTCTTTCTTTTTTTCTCTGCTTCACACATTCATATACGAATGAATAACATCTATCCCCCTGGACTTGACTCATTTGATTAACCTTGATGTTTACTAGCATATCCTCTTCCTGCAATACTACATTCATTAAAGTTGCTGGGTATGGGATTATACTTAAGGCATTGCAAAATATGTTGTATAACAATGTTTTTTTTCCCCTGGCACTGTCCGTCTATTCCGTCGCAATGCAACCCTATTTAAAGCTGGTATATGCTCTTCCTGGAGTCTTGCCAAATTTGAATTTGGGACCTACAAGTCCCACAAATAATAACTAGTTATCAGGTGTTGATGTGCTCCCTGATCTATTATTATTTTTGTATACCGTTGTTTTTTTTTCTGATTGCTAGCTATCTGTTCCTCACTAGCCATTCTTATAAAACTTGCAAGTTACTTCACATATTATTGAGAGTTCTGGATATTGTAAATGACATTGGTTTCAAAATCTCTATTTCATACATCATGTTCTCTAATCAACATATGGAAATATACGTTTATAATTCTAAATCTTTGGGTGTTTAATCATTGAATAATATGAAAGAAATCCCAAGACTCTTATACTTTTTCAAAATAATTATTTTGTTTTATACTCTCTTAAATTCCGCATTATGGTGATTAAAATATTTAGCATAATGTACAGGGGTTTAATTCCCCTCCAAACGTAGAAAAGCTTTTTTGCAATATAAAAAAATTGGTGCTAAAATCATTATGATTCAAGAGACACATTTTCAATGTGATAAGCATTCAAAGTACTTCCATAAATCATTTTCTCAGGTAATCTTTACAATATACTCCTCTAAACGTAGAGATGTTGCTATTTTTATACACAATTTGCTGTTATTTGATACCCAACAAGTGTATAGAGATCCTGAAAGTAGATTTTCAACCACTTGCACTCCTGAGGATTTACCCCCCTTAATGACCAGGCCTCTTTTTGCTAGTCGGTGCTGCACCAATTCAACTGATAATTGTGCGGTCATGCAATGCTGCACCTGAACGAAATTTTTTCTTTTTTCACACAAATAGTACGGTGGTATTTGATCACCTGTGCGCTTTTTATTTTTCATGCTATAAACAAAAAAAGACTGAAATTTTTGAAGAAAAATTATATTTTTTACTTTCAGCTATAAAAAATATATAGTAAACTCAAAGTTAGTTATAAATTTAGGCCAAAATGTATTCTGCTACATGTTTTTGGTAAAAAAAATCCCAATAAGTGTATATTGATTGCTTTGTGTAAAAGGTATAGTGTCTACAAACTAAGGTATAGATACTGCAATTTACGCCATTTTGTTCCTATACAGCACTGCGCTAGTTTAACGGACAATTGCACGGTTATGCAATACGGTACATAAATTAAATTTATGTCCTTTTTTCACACAATTAGAGCTTTCTTTTGGTGGTATTTGATCACCTGTGCACTTTTTATTTTTGGCGCTATAAACAAAAAAATTTTTGAAGAAAAAAAAAAACAGTATTTTCTCATTTTGGTCATAAAAAATATCCAAAAAAACCTAAAACTTCGTCATAAATTTAGGCCAAAATGTATTCTGCTACATGTTTTTTATTAAAAAAATCCTAGTAAGTGTCTATTTATTGCTTTGTGTGAAAATTATAGCGTCTACAAACTATGGTATAGATAATGGAATTTACACAGCTTTTACTTTCTGACTGCTCATCACATTTCTAGAGGTGCTAAAATACCAGGATAGTACAAACACCCTCAAATGACCCCTTTTTTGGAAAGTAGACACCCTAAGCTATATGCTGAGAGGCATATTGAGTCCATGGAAGATTTATTTTTTCCCCACAAGTTTCTGGAATATGACAAAAACATTTTTTTTTTTTTTTACACAAAGTTGTCATTTAAATGATTTATTTCTCGCACAAGCCATGGGTATATGTGGAATTACACCCCAAAATACATTCTGCTACTTCTACCAAGTATGGGGATACCACATGTTTGAGACTTTTTGGGAGTCTAGCCACATACAGGAGCCTGAAATCCAATGACCACTTTGGAAGCCTGAAGGTGCGTAACTTCCTCATTTCACTTCCTCAATACCTATCACAGTTTCGAAGGCCCTGACATGCCAGGATAGCACCAAACCCCCTCCAAATGACCCCTTTCTGGAAAGTAGACACCCCAAGGAATTTAAAAAGGCATGGTGAGTATTTTTCAGATCTCATTTTTTCTCACAAGGTTTTGAAATATATAAAACAATAATAGAAAAAATGTTTTTGTTTTTTTTCTTCATTTTCCAAAAACTTGTGGCAACAAATGAGATCTGCAAAATACTTACCATGCTTCTTATCAAATTTCTTGGGGTGTCTACTTTCCAAAAAGGGGTCATTTGGGGGAATAGGTGCTATCCTGGCATTTCAGGGCCTCCGAAACTGTGATAGGTGTTATTTAACCAAACCAAGATTGGTGTGATCAGATGCTTTCTCAATTTACAAATGGAGCTGTTTATATCCTGCGAAACTGAAGTGATGAAATGCTTGTAGCTTCCAATATCTTAGACTATAGAGATGATTGGCACCACTCTGGTCTCCAATCAGCTCTATGGTCAGCTGGCAAAAACACCGGCTGCATTCTCAGGTTCCCCCGATGGCACAGGACTGCCCGAGAAGGCCGTGGAAGGCAGCGGGGGAGGGGGGGCATCATATCCCACTGCTTGTAAAAGAAATCCTGCAGCTAATTAGCCACTAGGATTTCTTTTACATAAAAGCCGATCGCTGGCTGAAAAAATACCAGGATGATGCCTGCAGCTGTATGCATCATCCTGGAATAACCATTCAAAGTCCAGTGATGTACCAGTACATCTCTGGTCCTTGTAAGGTATATATACTATGTTCTTTTTATTTTGTATGCAGACTGTGGACTGAATGAAAAAAAGAGAAGAAATCTCTGCCAGAAAAAGTGTGTGGTATGCCCACCATTAGAATATACCACCTTGCATCCACCCACTTCTAATGGTGGGCACACATTAGGTCACACTTTGCCACATGTGCCAGTTCAAAGATTGAACAAATGTCTAAATAGTGGCACGCTTGAATAAAAATTGTCCACGTATAAGTGGTACCGCATATGGAAAAAGGATGACACCAAGTTCCAAACTATCTTGCCACTACTCCCCATGTAGTCTGGGCATCCGGGGGGCTCCACGTGACTATCTTTTCCCTTGCAAATCCGAAACTTATAAGTATAGCCTGTTGTCCTCTCACAGGTCTTCTACATCTTGGCCCCATATCTGGCACGCTTGCTGGCGAGAAATTGTTTGAATGCAAGGCGGCCAGAAAAATTAATCAGGGATTCATGAACGCAGATGTTTTGCTGGAGAGTACAGACATCTTCAAATTTTTGGTTAAGGTGATTTGCGAGGGGCTGAATTTTGTGTAGCCAATCAAATTCAGGGTCACCCCGAGGATGACAGAGTGTATTGTCATTGAAATGCATAAAACACATTATACTTTCATAGCTATGCCTGGCCATTACAGCAGAGAACACGGGCATATGATGAATCGGGTCTGCGGACCAATGCAACTGCAATTCATTTCTTTTAGTAACGCCCATGTTGAGGTTTAGGCCCAAAAAAAATGTAAATTCGGAAACCGTAATGAGTTTCCATGCGACTAGTCTGGCAAGGTTTGAATTTGGGTTGGCGGCGATAAATTGTTGTGCATATAAATTGCTTTGATCCACAATCAACGCATACAGATATTCCGTGAAAAACAGCTCCAAAAATCAAGGGGAGTAGTTAAATTTGCTATTTCCACCTGAATTCCGGGTTGAGCAGTGAATGGGGGAAGTACAGGTGCTGCAGAATTTGTGGGCTGTCAATTGGGATTTGCAAGCACATCTGGAAGGATACTAGGAGCTCTATGGACCTGTGTGTGAATTCTTGGTGGCTGTGGGACAATACTTGTGCTCGCCACCTCACCGGCTTGTACTGAACTTATGGAACTCGCCACGTCACCAAGTCATACTGCAGTGCTGGTATTAATATTATTATACAGGACTTATATAGCGCCAACAGTTTGCTCAGCGCTTTACAATGTAACGGGAGACCATACAGTAACAATACAATTTAATACAAGAGGGTTAGGAGGGCCCTGATCTTGGGAGCTTACAATCTAAGAGGTATGTGAAAGACCAAGATGAACTAGACTGCTGGTACTCGCCAGTTCACCAAAATGTAGCGTGGCACTAGTACTGGCACTTAGCTGCATATGAGAGTCATCAAAATTTACCGGCAAGTGCTAACAGAGATCAGGCCTGATTCTGCGAACACTGCGGTTTTGTGTGCAATGTATCAAGTGACAGTGACCTACTGACACTGCACTTGCTGGGGGAGAAGGGAGGGTAAGCGTAGGAGCTAAACGCAGGTGCTGGCAGGTGCCGGGGCTGATCCTACTAACGCTGTGTTTTTGGGGATGCTATACCAATGTGAACGCTGGTATAGTGCTCATCTGATCAAAGATATTGATCCGTTCAGACACTATACTAGCAATGGAGGTTTATTGTGCATGGGCGTCTTCCTGGCAATCAAGGGGTTAAATGTGATGACTGGTGTACTGATGGGCAATCTGACGCTATCTGGAAGGGGTGTGAAATCCACGGGAGTGCAAACCATGTATATATATTTGTGATTTTGTGCACCCATGCCGCCCTGTAGCAGTATTTCTGCTATAGGGCGGTCAGGAACCGGTTACAGAAGCAGTTTGTGTTACGGTGCTGCGTTACTTTAACTGACAATTGCGTGGTCATGCAACACTGCACCCAAATTAAATTTATGTCCTTTTTTCCCACGAATTGAGCTTTCTTTCGGTGGTATTTGATCACCTGTGCGTTTTTTATTTTTTGCGCTATAAAAAAAAGGCTGACAATTTTGAGAAAAAAAAACATTTTGGAGTTTTTGCTATAAAACATGTCCAGTAAAAAAATGTAAAAATCAAATTTCATCATAAATTTTGGCCAAAATGTATTCTGCGACATGTCTTTGCTAAAAAAAATCCCAATACGTGTAAATTAATTGGTTTACGTGAACGTTATAGCGTCTACAAATGGAGGGAAAAATACTGGGATTTTTTTTTTATACTAATAATGGCGGCAATTAGTGACTTATGGCGGTGATCACAGTTTTATGACAGTGATCAGCAACTTATGGTGGGACTGCGGGACTGCGGCGGACATTTTGACACGGGGGGGGAACTGACTTGATGTCACTGATATCCCCAGTGTCACCAATACAATGATCAGTGCAAAAAAAACACTGACACTGTACTAATGGCACTGGGGAGGAAGGGGTTAAAATTTTTATTCAATCAAAGGGTTAAGTGTGTGAGGGGAGTGTTTTACTAGTGGGCGGGGGGTGTGTGCTTTACAGGAACACACTGATCCCGAGAGCTAAACTCCGCTCTCAGGATCAGTGTGTTAGGAACTGACAGGGAGCAGAGCTGCATTGTACACAATGCAGCTGTGCTCTGTGTCACTGTTTGCTGGCAATCGCCAGCCGGGACCCGGTGATTGACACCCGCGGCCGCGATCGGCGGCACGGGTAGGGCGGTCACGCACCTCACGCGTGCCCCCTACTTGTTTTGCAATATCACGTTTTAAAACGTGATTTTGCCCAGCAGTGCCACGCTGTGGCTGTTTTTCCACAGTGGCTGGATGGCAAGCAGTTAATCATTAAAAGATCCATTGCAGGTAGGGAACATACTATCGCAGATGTTTATGCCCCTAATGAAGCTCACACAGTGTTTTTAGTGTTTTTGGCATTTTAGAGGGCTATCACTCTTCCCATATGTTGTTTGGGTGGAGATTTAAATCTAGTATCTCAGCCTTCCCTTGATAGAAGTAATCCAACCACCAGTTCAAAAGCATTCCCTAAAACTCTTGTAACACTACTCAATGATAATCAATTAATAGATTCTTGGAGAGTCCATAACACTGGAGCTAAAGAATTTTCCTTTTTTCACACCCCCATCAAACTCAAGCAAGGTACGATACATTACTTTCTGACCTTTTTATTAAAGCCAAAATCACTTCTGCTCTGGAAGAATATTTTACTTTAAATTCTATACCTGAATCCCTATTGTATGGGCTGCTCATAAAATAGTTCTACGTGGCCGCCTGATCAGTATTGCAGCAGCAAAAACAAAACTGGCAAAAAGTCTATTCTCTTACTAAGGAGCGCAAACTACTTTATAACTCACAAGCCCAAGGTTCCTCTAATGATATATCTCAAGCCATATCATCTAAAAGATTAGAACTGGACACTCTCTTAACTGCAAAAACAGAAAAAAAACGTAAAAATGGTCAAAAGCCTGTCAGGAATGGACTTGCCAGTAATGGTGGGACTCACCTGCCTTGTGGGCTGCAGTACCAGGGCTGGCCAGCGGGTGCTCTCAGCATTCAGAGACTCAACCCTGCAGCCAGCCAAACACCTGAAGCTGATTATGCAGGTGTATTTAAGGGATGGCCAGACCTGCAGTCTGGGCCTTGGTGTGTTTTTCCATGGGCCCCTGTATCTTGTAACCTGTGTTCCTGTTCCTGTCTCTGCCTGACTTGTTGCTGACCCGGTCTGATCCTGACCTCTGCTGACTTCTCCTGTTTTGATCCCTGGCTTGTGACCCTGACCATTCTCTCTGCCTGACCCCCTGTACCTACCTGCCCGTTAGTTGCTGTACCCGGCTCGTGACCTGACTACTCTCTGCCTGCTCCTCCTGTTCCTACCTGCCCGATTATTATTGACCCGGCCTGCCTGACGACGCTTGCATTGTATGTATTGTTATCTGTGGGTGGTTTGGTTTGGTTCGTTTGCACTGTGTTATGTTGTAGTATTGCACTGCGTTTATGTATTGTTAGTGTTAATAAATTATATTGTTTATAACATATCTGAAGCCTGCGTTTCCCTGCGTCAGTTCACATACCTCTGGTCACACCCGCATCCCTGACATTACACCAAGGCCCAGACTGCAGGTCTGGCCATCCCTTAAATACACCTGCTTAATCAGCTTCAGGTGTTTGGCTGGCTGCAGGGTTGAGTCTCTGATTGCTGAGAGCACCCGCTGGCCAGCCCTGGTACTGCAGCCCACAAGGCAGGTGAGTCCCACCATTACTGGCAAGTCCATTCCTGACAAAGCCACATTTTTACTTCACAGCAATTCAGCATCAACTATGTTTGCTTGGAAATTAAAGCAAACAATAAGCCCTCCAGCCTTAGGTCCAGATGGTTACACTTCATCTTGATATAAACATTTTTCCACTGTTTTAGCGCCTAAATTATCATCTCTCTTCAATTTTATTCTCCACGGTCATCATTTCCCAGAAGAAATGTTATTGGTGAACATGTCACTAAAGCTAAAAAGAATCATCTTTACCCACAAAATTATAGGCAAATTTCGGTGTTTAATAATAACCTTAAAATATTTAGTAGAATCCTTGCTGACAGATTAGCCTCCATTATTCTATCTATAATTTCCTCAGACCAATCAGGATTCATTCCAAACAGGTTAACTACAGACAATATAAGACTTGATGATAATGTTATACAGGATGCCAATCTACATTCTAAGGAAGTTGTTATATTAAGTTTAGACATACACAAAGCTTTTTATAGTGTGCCATGGCCCTATCTTAACATCCTACTCCATCATTTTGGAATAGATGGAAAATTCAATCATGGCATTCAAGCATTATACCACTCACCCAAAACCAGAATTAAAATCCCTGGCTATAATTCGGAATTCTTTTCAATAGATAGAGGCACTTATCAGCACTGTTCCCTTTCAACGCTAATTTTTGCTCTGGCAATGGAGCCCCTGGCTAAAGTATTTCATAAGCATCCATATATTGCTGGATACTTTAATGGATTTCAAGAATTTAAACTTTGTATGCAGATGATGTCCTACTTTTTTTTAAAAAAACCATTACTCTCTTTACCGAACCTTCTTTCTATACTTAATACATTTTCCTCCCTCTCAGCTTTACAAGTAAATCTTTCTACATCTAATGCTTTACCAATTAATATACCTTACCCCAACAAGAGAGAGACTTAAAATTTATTTCCCATTTCAATGGACTAAAGATTCGATCCCTGATCTTGGGATTGATTTTTTATATTATAAATATTTATTAATTTTCTTCCAAATACAAATTACAAAACACCTGTTTCTATACAGGAAAAACATCAAATGGAAATTTTCTTATTGACATAACTTATCTATATCCCACTTCCCCTACCCTGCCTTCCCCCCCCCCCTCCCACTCAGCATTTCCCTTCTCTAAAACCATTTCTGAAACTCAACTTTTATTTCGAGGGGTATACATTATCATCATATATTTCACTTTTTCTCTATATTCCTCCCATTTTTTCCACTTTATATTATACTTCTCCATCATATCCATATCCATATAATATAATCTTTCCGTCGCACAAATCTGATTCATTCTAATCAGCCAATCTTCCTCTGTCGGCACCTCCCTTTTTTTTCCAGAACCTGGGTATAAGACTCTTAGCTGCGCTCAAGAAATATCCGATTCCTGAATCCTTATATGATTTCACTGAAAGCTCTGAGACATGGAGAAGACATAGCTCTGGATCCAGTCTAATATCAATCTCAGTAATTTTTCTTACTAAGTATACAATTTTACTCCAAAACACCTGTATTTTTAAACACTACCACCATACATGATATAACGTATCCACTTCTCCACATCCTCTCCAACACAATGGTGAAATCTCCCTGTTCAATTTGTGCTCCACATTTGGTGTGATGTGCCATCTTACTAAACACTTATAGTTCAACTCCACTTCCCGCATACTAGTGTTTTCGTGAATTAATCTAAGCATTTTCCTCTGCTGCTCCTCATCTATTTCCCTTCCCATATCTTTTTCCCACTTCTCTATATATATTAGTTTTGTGCCTGTGTCTAAATCCGTTAATATTCTATACATTTTTGCAACAGCGTGTCTCCCATCTCCCCGTGCCTCAAGTAATTTTTCAAATGCATTCCACTCCTTTCTGGTTCTCACAGGTTTTGGGAGACTCCCAAAGAAATATTTCAGTTGATGATATCGAAGGTTGTCCATTCTGCTAAAAACTTCTCCCTTTTTCTGCTCCAACTCCCTATATGTTCCTATTTCCTCCCCCACCATTATATCTCTCAATTGGGCATCCTCTTTTACGATCCATTTCCCTGTGATATCTTCCTTCCCTGGAGCAAAATATTCTGAATTCCTTAGTGGCATTAACTGTGAATTAAAAACCCATCCATTTTGTCTATGTAATATTTCCCAAATTTTTAAAACAATAAAAGTGTACACACTTGTGTTAACATCTAGTCCTCTATATTGTGCAGGTAACCATATAATCCTACTTAAATTTGTCCCACTCAGTGTATTTTCAATTCTGACCCAACTTTTCCCTGGATTATGGGTCCAGTCAAAAATTCTCGCAATTATCACCGCTTTATAATATCTCTTAAATTCTGGGAGTCCTAAGCCACCTCTCTCTTTTATTCTAGTCAGAGTATCATAGCGTATTCTTGGTTTTTTATTCCTCCATATAAACCCCATCAGTATTTTTCTAAGTGTTTTAAAGAAGGCCTCTGGGAGTCTAATTGGAATCATTTGGAATTTATATAAAACTTTGGGCACTATTATCATTTTTATCAGATTTATACGACCGATCCAAGACGGATTTCCACTCCCCAATCTCTTCAACTCTTCCTTAATCTCATTTAAAAGTGAAATATAGTTAGTTATGTACATATTTTTAATTGAAGCAGACAGTTTTATCCCGAGATACTTTAAATATTTCTCTCTCCAAACAAAGGGGAATTCTTTCTGTATTATTTCTTTTTCATTATTTTTAAGGTTAATATTTAAAATTTCAGTTTTTGTTGGATTAATTTTCAAATTTGACAATTCCCCATATTCCTTCAAAATTTTCATTAAATTTGGAAGTGATATCCGAGGATTTCCAACATAAAACATCAGATCATCAGCGTAGGCCGCTACCTTATGTTCTCTATCTCCTATCTTTATTCCCTTTATATTTATGTTCTCTCTTATCATAGACAGGAGTGGCTCCAATGATAGGACATACAGCAATGGAGATAAAGGGCAACCCTGTCTTGTTCCATTTGACATTCTGAGAATCTCTGATCTTCTTCCATTAACCATAATAGCGGCTGTAGGCCCTTTATATAAGATAAAAATCCACTTCCTCATTCTATCCCCCAGCCCTATTGCCTCCAGGGTATCCATCATAAATCCCCAGCTCACTCTATCGAATGCCTTCTCAGCATCGATCGACAGTAGTACTACTGGGGTTTTCCCCTTTTTACCTTCCTGTATGAGCAACAATGATCTCAATCCGTTATCTCTACCTTCTCTTCCCGGTACAAACCCCACCTGATCTCCATGTATCCATTCTGGCATCAAGACCTTAAGTCTATTTGCCAGAACCTTTGCATATAGTTTAGTATCTACATTTAACAGCGCAATTGGTCTATAACTTGCACACTGAGATGGATCTTGGGATTGATTTGACCCACTCTAGCCATGATCTATTTCAATACAATTATAGTACTATCCATACTAAAATTACAAACCTTCTTAAACTCTGGAACACATTCCCTATATCACTATTGAGTGACAGCAATCAAAATGAGTATACTTCCCAAATTATTATACTTATTTAGGGCCCTCCCAATAAAAAAATTCTAAACCATTTCTAGATGGTATCCAAAGAGAAATTAATACTTTTATATGGTTAGGCAAACATCCAAGATTTTCTAAGGTGATACTTTATAATTCACAACTCTTGGGAGGTGTACGTGTTCCACACTTATGTTCATACTATCTAGCCGCCAGATTTGCTCAATTGGCACAGTGGAATATCCTCCATTCTAAAATCCCTTGGATTAAATTTGAGCCCGGTTCATTTACCCATATTATCTCCCGAGTTTACTTTGGTCATCTAGCGTTACACATACAATGATTGCCCCATATGACTCTCTGGTTGCACAATTCCTACAATTATGGAACTCCAGTAAAAATAAATTTAATCTGATCTCAAAGATTTCCCCACTGACTTCCTTTTTGGAAGATCCTAAATTGGGTATTGCATTCTCATCACCAAAACAATGTATATAGTGGGAAATCAATAAATTGACTACATTAAATTAATTGCAGGCTAGCTTAAGTTTTGTCTCGTTTTCAAATCTTCATTCTCTTAAAAATATCCCTTTATAGTGAATTACATAGATATTATCAAATCAGACAATTTTTTGCCACAAATTATTCCCTATCAGCCTCAAAGGATATACCTATTTTTTAAAAGATCTGTAAATCTTCTTCTAGAAAAAAAGAAATTATATCAATTATTTATAAGATTATACAAATGTCACTTAACCCAGATAAACTACCATACATGTTAAAATGGGAATGGGAACAGGAATCTGGGATCCAATACTCTTTAGAAGACTGGTCTAATATGATACTGAATCTCCGTAAATGTACTCACTCCATCCCTATTAGGAAAACAGCCATTAAAGTAATAACTCAATGGTATTATACTCCCTTTAGAATTCATAATATGGATGTAGATTCTTCAGGGAATTGTTTCATAGGCTGTGCAGGGGGTCTTTCCTACATATGTTTTGGAACTGTGAGATATTGAAACCAATATGGTTTAAAATATCTTCCTCTGCTTCTCAAATTGCTGCTAGCCCTATTAACCTTTCTCCATCAATATGTTTACAATATGCCCCAATTCCTGGCCTGCCTTCTCTTGCTGTTCAATTAATTCATACTATCTGTGTGGCCACACAGTGGCCTACTGCTTTTAACTGAAAAAATCCTTCTGTTCCCCTTTCACACATCATGGATAGAGTAGACTGTATTATGTTGCCTGAAAGAGTTTTCCACATGATCTCTGAAACTGCACATTTTTAATGCAAAATGGGAGCCATGGCTATCTATAAAAAAAAAAAAAAAAACACTGAATACCTAGAACCTCAAATTGTTCATTACTTCACTTTTTCTTTTTTTTTCTTTAAAGAGAAAAAGGAAAGGGAAAAAAAAGTGTATTATGTTTTCGTGTAATTCGTCAAAACAGTTTTATATCAGTTACATTATATATATTTTATACTAAATTCTGTATTTTTTGTTATACAAAATATACATTATATCTCTTTGTACAACAATATTTTGTTATGCTTTTTTGTAAACTACAGTGTGTAAGACTTATACAATTGTCCATATATTGTAATGTATATTTTTCATTTTTCACTCACAAACCCTTTAACCACTTGCCCTCCGGAGGATTTACCCCCCTTCCTGACCAGGCCATTTTTTTGTGATATGGTGCTGTGTTACTTTAACTGACAATTGCAAATGAAATTTACAGGTATAGGACATTTCTGTAGATTGGCATAGCTGGTTAGAATATCTCTGGTGTAGGGTGTTGTAGGAGACAGGTGAAATAGATAGAATTAGTGTAAGGGCTCATGTACACAGGGCGTCTGAGAAACTTTTTTGACTGCTGGAAACTGACTGCTAGAAAATGTAGGGTAAAAATGTCAGTTTAGCCGCGTTTACGTGCATTTAGCCATGTTTATGCGCATTTGCGTTTAGAATTGCTTTTAAAAGATATCCTCAGGAGACCCTCCCAAATGCCCAGAATGCACTGAGAAATAGTAAATAATTAACTATTTCGGACCTTTTCTAGCAGACTCCTTCCATAAGAAAGGTTACAAGGACAAAACTATCAACACCAGCATAAACACAGCCTTGAGAACTCGAAGGGAAAATCTACTTCAGTACAAAGAGAAAAAAACAAACAACCGTGTACCTCTAGTAACCACATACAACCCAGCACTAGAAGGAATAAGAAAAATAAATCAAAGATTTACAACCCATCATAACAGAGGATGGGACTCTGAAAGAAATATTCCAGCAACCCCCAATACTGGCTTTCAGACAACCCCCCAACCTCAGAAATAAACTAATCAGTAGGAAACTTCCTTCTGATTATGAGGTCACAAATAATGGAAGCAAACCCTGCAATACAAAACGCTGCAAACTGTGCAACCAAATCAATCCATCAAAAAGTGTCAGACACTCAAAAGGGATCTTCAATGTCTCCAGATCCTACAGCTGCACCTCCAGTAATGTTGTGTACCTTATCCAGTGCAGAAAGTGTAGCAAAAGATCTTAGGTTGGCGAAACAGGACAGAAGCTGCAAACAAGGATGAATTTGCATAGACATACCATCAAGGAACATAAAGAAGATGACTTTTGCACACCTGTGGGACACCATTTCGCACAACCAGACCACACAATGGAAGACCTCAATATTTTAGTTCTTAAAGAAAATTTCAAATCCATTCAAGAAAGCAAAACTTTTGTACTAAGAATGATAATTCTATTTGACACAAGAGATAAGGGCCTTAATTTGGACATGGGATTCCTCAATCATTATCCAACAGTTTTATGACTATCACCTCAAGCATGTCTCCCCCCCAGCCAGTCTTTACTTTTGCTGTGTGTCTTATCTCTAGTTTCTCTCTTTTTTTTCTTTTTCATCCCCTACAACTCTTCTAACATTCTGCTAAAACTTTGTGATTAGTACTGCTTAGACCTTGAAGAAGGGGACATTTACCAAAAGCTTGTCCTCAAAATTGTATGTTAGTGCAAATAAAAAAAGTATCACGTCAGTACTCAATTTTTTCTGTCGCAAGCGCACTAATACGGCTACAATCACCTCAAGCAGACCTTTTATGAGAAATAGAGAGAGCAGAAGCAGAGACAGCAGTATGTTTTGAGATGAATACATGGAAACAACTGTGCATGCATTTTTAATGAAGAAAAAAGGCACTGGACAGCATCTAGATATGGACCAGTCCAAAAATGTGTCTAAATGCAAGTAAACACCTTTATATGCGTTTACACGCATTTGGCGTTTGAAATGCCACTAAACTCTACTCCTGAACGCGATTTTTGTGCTTTAAAAAAAATGCTTGTAACCTCAACTGCATGTAAACTACTGTAAATGACTATGTGTACATGGACACATAGGAAAACATAAAGGAAAGTTCAGGAGCTGCTGAAAAAAACGCACAACTGCTCCTAAACTTCAGTTTAGCAACTGCAGTGCACATGATCCTAAAAGAAATAATATATACATACTGTTAGAAATTAGTATGAAATAGTATATTCTAGTAGCATCTGTGTGTATTTCATTTATGTTTTATGAGTTGGTAACAGGGGCGGACTGACAACTCATGGGGCTCCCGGGCAATAGGGGATCATGGGGCCCCCGTGTCTTTGCCGACACTCAAAAAAGCCTATAAAAAAAGTACCATGGGCATTTCATGGGGCCCCCTACTGACCCCGGGTCCTCGGGCAGTGCCCGAGTGCTCAAATGGTCAGTCCGCCCCTGGTTGGTAATATGTGTTACATAAGTAGATTTTTGGTTACACAATGTTATTGAGATATTATGTTGTAAAGATAGATTCTTAGAGTGTTACACGTGAGCTTGTCAATCGAAAGACCATATATGCAGTATCTCCCCTCTTCAATGAAATTGTTGTATTAAGCAGAATTAATGCTTGCCTTACAAAGTTCTGAGTTAAGAGAATTATGACATCTACATGTAACATAAAAAAAGACATCCTAAGAGATGGAAAGGGTCACACATCCATCCATTCATACTCATACAGACACACAGACACTTACATGGAAGACATATTTGTACAGTGATTCACATACTGACAAGCATAAATAGGTGCATTCTCTTTAACCTATGAGACGTAATTTCCTTCACTCTTGGGAAACTCAGACACATTGCTTAGAGCAGAAGCACATGAAGAAGTACTAATGCTTCCATTTGTTTGTAAAATTTTTATAACTTCTGTTTTTATTTCCTAATGTTTTACCTACTCTGAACTGTAATTTATGATACTTTTTATGTTGTATTTTTCAGCCATTGTGTGATACAATAAAATCACACTTTATTTGTATTTTGCCGGCTATTTAATTATCCAAAATCGCCTAAAGACACTACAAATTATTATAGGTGTTGCAGAATAATCTACAAAGTACATGCAAGTCCCTGCAGGTAGATGTCACAGCAAAAGGATGACTTTTACCTTTAGGTATGTTCCACCTCCTCCTATGCTATCAAGGCCCCAGCTTGGCACCTGTTTCGTTAGGATTGCTAAAAGCAGAATTTGTTCTCAGTATTGCACGATTGCAAACAGCTTTCAAGTACATTTAGTGCTATGACATAAAATGTACAGCAGTAGAGAATTTCATGCTGTTCATAATTCAGCTGATTAAACTGTGTGTGTTTGATATATTTTGGCAATTGGGAATTTCATGCTGTTCATGATTCAGCTGACTGAAAGTGTTTGTGTTTGATGTATTTTTCAGATAAAACACATAATTCTTGTGAGGTCTGCATTCGGCTTCAGAACCCATTTGCTAGACAGAGTTTTATTAAAGGAGGTGATCTGTACACACAGTGGCTGATTTAATAACTTTAAATGAAAGCAAAAATATACTTTCTATGAACAGCGTCACAACTTTTCACAACCAGACCTCAACAATGAGGACACAGACATCAATAAAAACTTGGTAACGGTAAAGTTGGAAGGGTTGGAACCTCTATCAGGTTTTTAAAATTATATTTCTACCTGTGTGTGGAGCCTACTTGCCCTGTAGATGAAGACTCTTTGTAAACACGCTCACCAATGCCCAGGACCAGGTGCGGCAGTGGTCATGCGAGAATCAACAATAAGACATCACTCCATACTTAGAAATGAACCGTTCACCATGCACAAATACACCTTAAAGTGGAACATTGACTATTTCTAATACTTATGCTGCTAGCATTAGTAAATAGATAGGAAAGTATATCATATTTTCTTGTTTTAAACATTTTTTTCACATTTCTTTAGCTACTTCCTGCTGTGTGTGCACAAGTTAACTCTGACTATCTTGTACTTCTGTTTAGTTCTATAAGGCCTCTATGCCATGGATTTGGTCCCAAATGCTCCAGGGGCATTTACCACCAGGGAGGGAATCAAAGCACTGGAAGTTACAGGCAGGAAGTTACAATCTGGCAGGAAGTTCAATGACCTACCTAGAGTGCGTAACACTGCTCTGGTAGTTCATTGAGAACTACAAGTCAGCAGCTGCAAAGGCTGCCAGTACTTGTAGTTTTCACATTCACAGAACTCTGTGACAGCAAGCGGGGGGGGGGAGAATCCCCCGCTTGCTGACAAAACAGGGGATCAGGGGGTGCATCTGTAGAATTTTACATGTTACACCCTAAGTATGGGTGTAACATGCAACATGTCACAAAAGATGAACTTATCCTTTAAGATAGGTTGTCATATTACATTTTTGGTAAAACTAAAGATAATCGTACAAAGATTATTTTATTAGAATGTAATGTGTAAGGCAAGCTTCAGAGAACCCAGAAATATATTTTGCAATCCAGGGAAAGAAGTTAAAATGTCACTAGATTTATTACATTCCCTATGAAATTCTATATGTGGAAAATGCATTGGCATTTAAACAGCTTCAAAGGATTTGTTCTGAGCTTAACTCCTTGGCTTCACTGCCTTCCTAGATCAAGCATATCTCTGGAAATTTACTGATAAAGGCTTGCTTTTTTTGGACACATCAAAGAAAATACCAGAATTTCGTGCCACATTTAAAAAAGAAAACCAAACAACAAAAAAACCCACAAAAAAAACTTTTTAACATCATAATTTGCAGGTTTGGAATGACTAGTTTATAGAGATCCTGTTGCCAGGACATTCATTTCAACAAAAATATTCCCATTAAATTATATGTGCATTTAACCTATTTCAGACATTTAGGGTGCATTCACCCTTGAAAACGACCCCTGCCTGTGATAATATTGAGAAAACCCACGAGGGGGTTCCCGTGATTAGCTGCAAGATGCAGACGAAAGGAAAGGGAGGCTGCTGACTCACACAGCTAATCATGTCCACTTACTTGTAATCACTCATGCAGTGATCAAATGCGATTGATCAGCCCTGGCTGTAAACTGCCTGCATCAGAGGAGCAAGTGGTTGATTAATTAGGGCTGCTGAATATTTCACAGGTTGCTACTCTGTTGCTTCCCCCTGTCTTCTAAAGGATTCTAGAACCATTGTGGGAGGAAAAACAGGGCATGCAGCCAGCAATTCCCTGGGAGGAGGGAGCCCATAAATAGTCTGATGCCTGAGTAGCAGGGTACAGTGTTCCTGAGTCCAGTCCTGCAGGAGAAAACCCCTTTGCAAAGACTCTGCCCCTGGTGCAGGACCATAGAGAAAGTATTTAGGAAGACACTGGGGTCCCATCTAGGCTTAGCTGGGGGGTCTATTCCCAAGTTCAAGTCTAGGGATCAAGTTGAGACTGCAGAAACTCACTGGAGAGAGCCAGAAGAAAATGTTTGGGAAAGAGTCCAGCTATCCTATGGTGGATTGAGTCTACATCTCCCTCACTTAGAAGAGCCTGGTGGATATCGGCAAGAGAAAACCAATGATCCTGTGGCTATGTGAGTAAATGACCCCAGCGCTGAAGAGTAGTGACTGTGTGTAGCTTTTAACTCTGGAAGGAGTAAAGGTCACCATCATTCTAGAGATCCTGTGGGACATTACTTGTTTTGTACAGTGCAGCCAGAACTGAGGAGTCCTCAAATTGTTCAGTTCTACAGTTTTCTAGGGTATCCCATGCTCCCTATCCCTATCATTGTTCCCAATAAGAAAAAACCCAAAAAGAAACCCCTTGACTGTTCTTTGGAGCCAGTGGAAGAGTGGAGGAAATGTTGTGTGCCTGGCTGTGTGTGAAATAGATGATTAGCTGTGTAGACATCCAAAAGGCCTGAGAGGGCTGATGGGTGTCATCATCTTGGACATGATGTCAGCAGCCCCAGCAGATTCAGAGCTGTCACTTCAAGTGACATGCTATAGCACATGTGTCAAACACAAGAACTGTGGGATTAATCCAGCCCGCAAGACCATTTCATGTGGCCCTCATATCCAGGGCTTTTCTTTCAGCCAGAATGTGGTGGAACTCCCTTCCACCATCTCTGGTTCTTGCTCTCTACCCTCCTTCTGTGTTTACAAGGACAGCTTTCCTCTTTTTAGCCCGCTGCTCTCACAGATCCCTGGCTGCTTTGCACGCACTCATAGTGGGGCACAGTGGGGACAGATGCTGACCAATGATATCTGTGCAAGTGAGAAAGAAAGGCAGATCCGCCTACACTGTCAGGAGGTACTATACCCACACTGGGTATATGAAATGTGAAGAAGCTTGAGGTGGGAGGGAGAGATGAGGGCTGTGGAGGGAGATGTGTGCAGAGGTGGGGGATGGGGTAAAGTGGTGTAGAGGTCAGAGGCGGGGAGAGTGGAAGTGAGATGTGGACAGCCTGTGAAAGAGAGCTGAACCCTGCACTCTGTGCATAGTACTCCCCAAACCCTAGACTCAACCCTGCAATTTGTACACCGCACACTCCTGAACTTTGCACTTTGTACATAGAGCACTCCTGAACTCTGTACTCCATACCTCACAGACTCCTGAACCCTGCACTCTGTACGTAGCGTACCCCTAAACTCTGTAGTCTGTACATAATGAACTCCTGAACTCTTCATACATAGTTTTACATATACAAATGACCCTTTGAGGGCAACCATAATGCTGGTGCAGCCTGCAATAAAATTGAATTTGACAGCCCTGCCTTATAGTATTCCCCTTTGCTCCTACCTCAGCTACAAAATGAAAGGGTATGTAGGGAAGTGAAGAGAGGGAAGAAGGAGCTTGTCCAACACCTAGCCATGCCAGATTTTTGAACAAACGTTTGTATGGGCATTTTAATGAAAATTCTCAGTACATTTGACAAAATGTTGTTCAAAGGTACTTCAAAATTTAATTTTCTATTTGGTTGTGGATTGCATGGACTTTATTGAATGAAAAACCACATACACTTAGAAATGTGTTTGCTTGAAAAAAAGTTCCATTCTACTTGTTCAAATTTCCTTATCACTCTGTCAAAAATGAACATTGCTTTGACCCCACTACTGCTTAGAACACTGAATGAATATTCTTAAATAATTAAATAAATAAAATAAAATAAAAAATCTGCTAATGTATGGCCAGCTGTAGACTCTGCCAGAATAGGAGAGGGCTATGACATGCAGCTAGGCACGGGCTGTGCTAGGGAATTGACATTCCTGGATTAGTCACATTTTTAGTTAAATTATTTTGTAGAATATTCAGAGGCTCATTGCAAGTGAATAAAAATTATTTGTGAAACATACAAACACTGCAAGTACCGGTAAGCACTTAAAATACTTAGTTTTTATGTGCTTTTACCACCAAATGTATTACATTGGTTACAGGATCTCTTTAACTGATGAAATCCACACAGACCATTATTAGTAATTATTAGTAGAAATATTATGACATCATGTTGTGTGCATTGCTATCATGTCATTGTTGTGCCTTGTGGTGCTATAAAAAGCAAAAGATAACTGTGTAGATTGCACTGTGTACAGTCCACCAATGGACATCATGCTGGAGTATGAAAAGATCAGTGAGCATGCCTTTTTGTTCTGTTTACAATACCCAGTATTGTACAAAAATACAGAGTATTTTTTGCTGTAGCAAATTTAATTCATCAAATTTAATTAAAAATTGATTTAATTAAGATTATGCAAATAAACCATCTCTGACCTTCCAAGGGACAGTCAAGGTGGAACTTCAGCTTGTTTGCATGAGGGTTCATTCACGCCATTTATTTAAGCTGCATTGAATTGCACAGATTAACACAGGCTTGGCGAAAGGGCACACAGAAAACATTTGTTTTCTAAGTGCCCGGTTCACACCACAATGCTGCCTTGAGTTGCCTTAAGGTGTTTTCCAGTGAGTTGTGTAAAAATGCAGATATGCTGAATTTTTTTTGCAATGCACTGGAGCTGACCTGAAGTCATCACTGGTTGCCACATAAAGGGAAATGTATGTCTTTTAGGTCTGTCATTTTGTTTTCCCCCCACTTCATTTTATATTTTGTACTAACATGTTGATTAATTGTTTTGTATTATACCCAGAATGAGTTAATGAAAATATGCTGTGTCAGTTATGTGTTACAGAACTGTACTCACAATATTCTTCTTCTATGTTTTATCTTAGCTTAGCCTTGGTAGAGGAGGAGATAGTATCCAATTATTTCTTTATACTAACATCACCTGTTTCTGTTATGATATAATTAAAAGTCAAATACTTCTGTACTATGGGAAAATAATTGTTGGATACTTGTAACTGATTTCAAGGCCTGAGAAAGTCATGTTTATAGCCTTGACAAGTATCTAGCGAGATTCTATTGTATGTAGTAGATAAGTGTTTTAAAACAATTTAGAAACTTTCTTTATTCCTGAAAAAGTGAAACTCTGCTTCTCATCACTTTTCAGAATTGACGTCAATGTTTGTCTTTTTGTATTCAGCCAATCAACTACTGACAACTCAGCTTTTTGATACTCTGTGCCCCCCACCTTTCTTTTTTCTGTTATATTAATTTTCTTCCCGCTAATAAACTTGAGAGATTGATTTTACCTATCATTGTGTGTATGTGTATGTCTGTTGTCTTTTCTGAGATGAAGTCAATCTTCCCGACGTGTCGTACCTTCAACAACCTGATAAAGACTGATAGCCAGGGGCTATCGACAACCTTTCAATTGGAGGTCCCACCGAGATCGGGAGGTCAACCCGTTTGCGGTCACCCGGTAAGATAAACAAAGTCTGTCTGTCTGTCCGGCTGTCCGTGGGCTCTGACTAAACTCTCGATCTCTGAACTGTGACAGGAGTATTCTGGGAATACTTCATTGAGTCTCCGGGAGACTCAGATAAGGAAAGGTGATTTATGTAGACGGGGTCTACATTTTAAATACCGAGACAGGGTCTAGGTATAATTACAGAGTCTTGACTAGTCTGTTGAGGGTAACCAACTTTCTTTTCTTTGCTTCTATTATCAAATGCATAGAGTATAAGATAATTTGTTTATGCAAATAAGTGAGCCCGGTTGGTAAGTGAACGGGTCGAAGACTTTGAAATAGAGTCAATATTTAAGTTCTTATTGTCTATTTTTTGTTGAGAGTGATAAGTGGTCATGTGTCACTAGACCCGCTCCATACTGTCAACTCCGTACTGTCAGAATATATCCTTCTTTCTCCAAAGAGGACGTGATTTTTTTATTGCAGCACAGCAGCAAATCCAACCCACAGCCCCATCCCCCGTCCCAGTCCAGGACGCGGTGGAAGACCAACCTGAACCCCCACCCAAGGAATCCCTAGGGACAGAGCAGCCAATTCCTAATTCCACACAGGATGAGGGAACCTTTTTCTGCTGAAGGATTAAAAGAGAAATCAGGGTCCCCATTAGTAGACTTGGCAAATAAAGCAGGAATAGATAAAATTTTCAGTCCCGGAAGGGCAGGTAGAACCAGATACAAAGTGGCGATACAGACTAAGCAATATCCATTTCTCACTGTAGGAGACATATTAATAATTAAATGTTTGGAAATAGAGGACATTGACTGTGTTATAAAACATTGTTCTGTTGGTGTTTGACATTCCGTTTTTTTTACAGCCATACCGTCTGATGCTGAATGTTTTTCAGTAATTGATTTAGCAAATGCATTTTTTAGCGTCCCTGTTGATGCAGAGACACAGCCCATTTTTGTTTTCTGTTTAATGCTTCAGGGTTTTTGTAGATTTATTCTGTAGTCTACTCAACTGTTCTCCAGGCCACTCTGAGGGGGTGGACACCGGACTATGGGTCAGTCCTGCTGCAGTACGCGGATGTCATCTGCCTCTGCAGTCTCACTAAGGGGGCCGGCCTGAGGGATGGGGAGAGTTTGTTGAAATGTTTTTTTGAAAGTGAACACAAAGTGTCAAAGAAAAAACTACAATGGTGTAAAATAAGTGTTAAATATCTGGGTTTTGTGCTTACAAAAGGAGGAAAGGAAAGTCGGTCCAAAGAGAGCTGTGGCTCTCCTGAAACTTGCCCGCCCACAAACCAAGAAAGACATGCTCTCCTTTCTTGGAGCCATTGGTTACTGCCGCCAATGGATACCTGACTGTTCCTATTATGATAAGTCATAACCCAGAAAATGTCAGAAATTGTTAAGTGGTCAGATGACATGGTTGATGCATATGTGTATTTGAAAAATGCTATGATAACTGCCCCAGGCCTTAGCCTTCCTGACTATGTAAAAATGTTTCATGTGTATGCAAGGGACAATTGTAAGACCATGGCTGGTGTACTCGCCCAAGAGCACGGAGGCAGATTTCGCCCTGTAGCTTTTTTCTAAAAAAAATGGTGCCATTTCAGGTCCAAGGCATTCCTGCATGTCTCAAAGTGTTGGCATTTTACGTTATGACTGTGGAGATGTCTATGTCATTCACCTTAGGACACCCTATGATATTGCACACTACACATAATGTAGCTATTTTACTAAGAAATATACACACTCAGCACATGTTCTTCCAACAACTCAGCGGATATGAGGTTATCTTGAGGAGCAACCCCATGTTGCATATCAAGTATAGCGCAAACAACTCAGGTCCAGCAATGATCCTAAACGCACTGTTGGGTCTCAAATTGTCAAACGATCTAGGATCCGAGGCTCATGACTGCCTCAAAATCCATTGAGGCCAATATTTCACCCAGACTAGATTTATCAAAGATTCCAATCCCAAATGCTGATGTTGTTTTCATAGATGGCTCCTGCACTAGGCCAAATGACAAATCCCTTTTCAATCAGCCCAGGCTGCTGAATTGATTGTTTTCACTAAAGCATATGAACTGTACAAAGATCAGTCTGTCACTATTTACACGGATTCTAAATATGCCTATGGAACAGTGTATGACCATGGTGTAATATGGTTTCTCAGAGGCTACATAGGAGCTGATGGGAAAAAGATTGCCCATTCCCAATTAGTAGCCAATTTGCTCAAGGCTCTCACACTTCCCAAGGAACTTGCTGTCATACACTGCAGAGCACATACCAAAGGGGACGATGATATAACAAAAGGTAACGCTCTAGCAGATTATGAAGAAAAAAAGGTAGCTCAACAACAACCTGCTTTACTGCAGATGCCCACTTTATGCCCCATCCTCCCAGATGATTTTCAATTGATCACAACCTTGTAGCAGTCAGTTTCCACAAAGGAGCTCGAAGACTGGTGCTACCCTATTTTACAGAAGAGTCCAAAGACTGGATTAATCTGCAAAGAGGGGAAACCATGCATCCTACGGTGTAGCGCCCCGATATACATTGCACAATACCATGGTAGAGGACATATAGGATGGAAGGCAACCCTAAAACAACTCCAAAAATATTTTTATATCACAGGAATGGTGGAGTTAGTACATGATTATGTGAAAAGATGCATCACATGTATCAGGAGTAACCCAAACAACCCAAATAAAGCCATGCATCAACACCTGCCTTACCCCACAACACCTTATACACATCTTCAGATTGACTTTACACACATACCCCTACCAAAAGGGAAGACAACAACCAGTTTGTGTGGTCACAGATGTGTTTTCCCGATGGCCAGAAATGTACCCCACAAAAAGAGAACGATGTTATCCGCGAGTTTCCATTTTTTTTACAGGAAAATACCCACCCATTCCAGGCCGGAGATCGTATTGTGGTGAAACAGCTGACGAGAAACAAGAAACAGCAGGATTTCGTCTATGGACCAGAAATTACGGTTGTAGCAGTAACCAGAACAGCAGTCCTCACTGAACATAGTTCTATCTGGATCCATGCTTCCAGAGCGAAGGTGGTCGAGAAAGGATCAGGACCAGACCCAAGGGAAACAGGAAAGGAGGTACTAACGGTGGCAGAAAGCCCTGACCTCGAACAGGACAATCAAGGAAAGGGGGTACTAACGGGGGTAGAAAACCCTGACCCTGAAGAAGATGAACTGCTTCCCCAATTTTGGACCATGGTTCTGCCACTTTCTCCTGATTATACTGATTTTGTTGGCACCTAGCCATGGTGAAGTGGTGATAATACAGGACTCAGGCCACACTATATTGTGGTATAATTCATCAAATACTGAGGTTGCCACCTTCATTATTGATTACCGCCAAAGTGTACAATGTTCCCATAACTCCCACTTACTCTGGTTGTATAATATGTATCATACTGCACATGATGTTAGCCATGTATATATAGATGCCATAGGGGTACCAAGAGGGGTTCCAGACGAATTCAAGGCCAAAAAAAACAAGCAGCAACTGGATTTGAGTCTATATTTTTCATTGTCACCGTAAACAAGAACGTTCATTGGATAAATTACATTTATTACAATCAACAAAGATTTGTTAATTATACTAGGGATGCCCTAAAGGGAACTGTTGAACAATTAGAAGCCACTTCACAGATGACACTCCAGAACAGGATGGCCCTAGATATGATCCTAGCTGAGAAGAGTGGTACATGCAAAATACATAGACATGGTAGACGTTTGTTGCATTTACATCCTAGACAACACAGGCCCAAATGGCAAAGTCACATTAGCCATAAAGAAACTCAAAGACTTGTCTATAAAGTTTAAGAAGAACTCCAGCTTAGACAACTCTCAGTATTTTGGATGGTTCACCAGCTGAAAACAGATACTAGTACAGCTTGCTATTATTATCCTGATTATATTAGTTACCATAGGTTTTGTGGTTTGCTGTATTCTCCCGTGCATTAAAAAGCTTATGAACAAAGGAATAGGTATGAGTATGTATGAAGAAGAGATCTAAGAACAAACTGCCCCACTGAACCCAAAACCTAAAGAGTACCACAGTTATCTAGCCAAATATAAAAAGAAGCAGAAAAAGAACTATGTTGTATAAGGGGGAATAGAAATTAAAATCATATATGTAAATAATGATTTTAAGAGGGGATTGAAGGGAAATGTATGTCTTTTAGGTCTGTCATTATGTTTTCCCCCCACTTCACTTTATATTTTGTACTAACATGTTGATTAATTGTTTTGTATTATACCCAGAATGAGTTAATGAAAATATGCTGTGTCAGTTATGTGTTACGGAACTGTACTCACAATATTCTTCTTCTATTTTTTATCTTAGCTTAGCCTTGGTAGAGGAGGAGATAGTATCCAACTATTTCTTTGTACTAACAGCACCTGTTTCTGTTATGATATAATTAAAAGTCAAATACTTCTGTCCTATGGGAAAATAATTGTTGGATACTTGTAACTGATTTCAAGGCCTGAGAAAGTCATGTTTATAGCCTTGACAAGTATCTAGTGAGATTCTATTGTATGTAGTAGATAAGTGTTTTAAAACAATTTAGAAACTTTCTTTATTCCTGAAAAAGTGAAACTCTGCTTCTCATCACTTTTCAGAATTGACGTCAATGTTTGTCTTTTTGTATTCAGCCAATCAACTACTGACAACTCAGCTTTTTGATACTCTGTGCCCCCCACCTTTCTTTTTTCTGTTATATTAATTTTCTTCCCGCTAATAAACTTGAGAGATTGATTTTACCTATCATTGTGTGTATGTGTATGTCTGTTGTCTTTTCTGAGATGAAGTCAATCTTCCCGACGTGTCGTACCTTCAACAGCCTGATAAAGACTGATAGCCAGGGGCTATCGACAACCTTTCACCACACACTATGTAGAGATAATTTTAATGCCAAAAGGTGAATAGTGCCTTGTGTCGTAACAACGCAAGGCACCACCCCCCATCAGCTGCTGCAATCAAGCCCTTATTTATGTAGATATCAAAATAATAAATTAACAGGCAGGACAGAGATCAGGTGTGATGTACAAAGTGTTCAAGGCCAAGGCAGCAAAATAAATTTCAGTAGAAGGATCACAATCTTTTTTTATTGTTTTCTCCACAGACCAAGCTGTCCAGCAAAGGTGCGTGCACACAGCAGGCTGACACTGTTGCTGACAATTGCATGGCTTAGAGTTGTCAGCCTGTAAAAGGAAACATAACTAAAATTGATTTTAGAATTACATATACTTTGAAGAAAACAAAGTCATTTTTTTTTTATATTATTATTTTTTGTTTTATTATTTATATATATTATATATTATTGTTGAAATTTTGTTTGCAGAAAGATTGATGAAACAGAAAAAAGCTAAATAAAAATTCAAAGGCAGTAGTGCACAAATAATATCTCTGTACTGTTGCCCTAATTTGTTTTCGGCTTTTTTTCCTGAAAAGAAAGCTTGAATACATTCTCTGTCCTTTCCCCTGTTCCTCCCCAATTTTTCATAAAGCTTTCCTAGGATGTTTTCCTGTCCTTCAATTTTCTTGGATCTATATATAAAGATACATTTAATAAATAAAGTTGACAGTTGCCATGGCTGCACATGCAGGCACAGCACTTTGATGCTCTCTGTAACAATCAGTATTTTTGTTACAGGCAGCTAAAACACATATATATATTTCGGCTTTAGGAATTGCTGACTATCAGAAATATAGAGTACATCAGAGTCATATTGCAAAAAGTCTCAGCTTTGTTCCATCAGAGATTCTATGCTCAGTGGACTCCACTGGAATGGGCAATGAAATAAAGACTACAAACTAGGAGTGGAGCTTAAAATGGCCATGGCCTTTTCATTATTGGTATTAAAGGTTTAAACATAGCAATGTACAATAAATATTAGCTGTTATAATAAATAATCTCAACACAACAAACTAGTAAACAAACCCAGTCACTGGTTGTAATGATAGCAAAACCACTTAACTGTCCCCCTTTCAAATAAAAGGTGATCAAACCACATCAATAAATTTATAGGCAATGGGAGGAGCTCACGGGCAGGAGATCTTGAGGACTAGTAGAGCGGGCTTGACAGAGCTGGTTTAAATAGAGCTTTGACCCCTTCCAGAAGGCAAGGTGACCTGACCTTCTGGAAGTTTTCTAAAGACTAGAAAAGGAAAAGGGGGGCCTTGAAACAGGCACCCCCTTTACTTTCATGGGACCATTGATATTAAAGGTTTAAACATAGCAATGTATGATACATATAAGATGTTATAATACATAATCTCAACACAACAGACTAGTATACAAACCGAGTCACTACCACGGGTTGTAATAATAGCAAAACCGCTTATGAACTGTCCCCCAGAAGCCAGGTTTATTTACAAAATAAACCTAGCCCAACCACTCTGAGCCATCTCCACGGCAGTTAGTAAATTATTGTCAAATATGTCAAGACCAATGTCAGATAGGTGGACTCCATCCTCTCTATAGAGCCCAACTACACATGTCTGAAAGAAAAGCCACCAATATTAGGTAAAACTTCTCAATTGCCCTATTTATCCTCTTTCTATCCTTTTCAAAAGGGGAGTTAAGCCAAATTAATCTCAATAACAACTTTGCGGCCTGGTCCGGTACTCCAGCAGTCAGCACAACTTTCTCTCTAGTTCTGCTCTCCAGCTCTCTCTCCTCTCACTTCCTGTCCAGTCTCCCAGGCTTCTGTATATATCTGCTCCCACCCACACACCAGCTCTTCTGGGAAAAGTAGTTCTCTGATACACTGCTCCCCAGCAAAGTCCTGCGGCTCAGCTTACAAGGTCCTTGGGGCTGCTCTACAGAATGTGAGTGCCACGGAATTGCAGGACACTGCCATCTTGTGTTGGTTTTAACATACTGCAGCTGACATTACAGCAGGGTATTTTATATTTAATGTCTGCAAAGTCAGAATTCTAGTTTTGCCTGTGAATATACATCTAAATCTATATCTAAAATAGGAATTCTTAAAATATGATAATCTAAAAAAGAATTTGGACATTGTTTTAACATAAGAAGCTAATATAGAGTAGATTTAGACATGCATATAAATCTCCCTTTCCTCCTAAGTCTGATCCACGTTGGATTGTGCTTCAGAGGCTACTGACAAGCGGGGAAAAAGTGATGTGACCTGCCCCCTCACAGCCTGTGTTAACCTTATTTTTGCCAACAAATGCTCCATGGGTGGACTGAGCAGGTTTGCTGATAGACCATAACACAGCATATCTTTGTGGTCATGAGATGCACCTGTCTCCTAGTACCTTATGCCTGGCGGTTATGTGCTATACATGCATAGTACTAGTCAACCTTTGAGAGTAATATTTTAATAATAGCATTATGGGGTTTTTATGATATCATACCTATGGAGTGTTCTTTATTTTCTATATGCAACATCTTTGAGTATATACAGTATGTGTGGGAGATTTGGAGGAGAACGCAGTGAGATAATTGGAGTTAACCAGTGGGGTACTATTATGTTTCTGTAACAAGAAAGGCATGGATGACTGGTGAGTGTCTGCCTGCTGGGTAGAGGTGAATCACTGAACACAGTTTGTGATATTAGTTTGTTGGGTAGGTCCAGCATGGTATGGCAGGCAGTAAGCACACAGAGTCCTGATTTGCAAAAGGCAATGTATTGTCAAAGTAAAAGACTCTACAACCAGACCCCATGGGGAGTTTACCCTACCAGGAACTGCAGTGTAGCGACAGCCATATGTAGACTCAGTGATGCCAACAGTGTCTGCCATGAGGTGCAGAGTGTGGCCTGGCCAGTCCAACCCAAAGGGGAGCTTCCGGAGAGGGTAGACATAGTCTCTGCTCTTTTTTACTCCTCTGGAACCTTTCCCTATTGTTAGCACTGTCCCTGCCAGACAGGGAACTTGTCCCTACTCTAGCCACTCGCATAAAGCATGCAAAAAACCAGGGTCAGAGTCCTAAATAGACTCTGCTTGACCCAATATGGCTTCCAGAGTCACATGAGTTCCCCTATACTTCCTCTCCACTCTGCATTGCTGCTGTGGTCCAGTATCACCTGCAGTAGAGAATACAGACTGGAATTGCCTACAAGTTGGAGTCTTGTGGATTAACAAGAACAGTGAACTTTAGAAGAAACACATAGTTTGTGTTGTTGAGTTAGGGCCCGTTCACATGGGCGTACTTTGCCAAGTGGATCGACCTGATCAGCGGGGGATCTGTCTGCTGATCCCCGCTGAGCAGGCGGATGACAGGTCCTCCATAAATTTCATAGCCTTATTGAAAAAATAGTTTTCCTGTACCACTTCTTGAAGAAAGTGTCTTCTAAAGACTGGCAGTAGGTTCAGGAGCTGATTTTGAGTCCATCTTCAACCCGAAAAGGTCCAACTAGCTCATCTTTATTAATACCAGCCCATACCAGTACTCCACCTCCACCTTGCGTCTAGGTCGAAGTGGAGATCTGTGCCCATTACTGATCCAGCCATGGGCACAGCCATCAACTTATGTATATTGTTCAGTGGTGGTTGGGTTTCAGCCTGCCTTACCTTGGCCATGTCTCTAAACACTGAACACTTCGTACTTCTGGGCACTCCAGGTGGGTTGCAGTTCTGGAATATGACAGGACTGGAGGATAATGGGTTCTTGGTAGCTTCATGTTTGATTCTTCTGAAATCTTTGCCTAACCTTTATATTTAGAAAATAGCAAATTGATAAACATTTGCGCAACTATTGCAGGGCCTAAAAAAATCAGTAGAACAGTTCTTTATTCTACAGGTCATGTGCTTTCACAAAACGTACGGTTTGGGGGTCTTTAACAAACTCCAAAACCTGTAGGGGGAAAACGAAAAAGAAATGGAAAAACTGCAAAAATGGTCTGGCCATCTGGGTTTAAAAGTGTCTCACAATTAAAGTGGAATTCAAGGCTAGAACTAAGCTTAAAAGTGGGGAGAGGAGAGAGCACTGACAATGGATGAAAAGCCTGGGCAGTGACATTGCCCATAGGCTTACTATGCAGCATTGGTTGTCGACTCCCCTCCTCTCCCCTGAAGCCAGCTGCTGGGAGCCAATCAAGGGACTGGACTGGAGCACCTTGAGAATAGGTAAGTATATGTATCTTCCTTCTAAAGGGTAGTTAGTATGTTACTATATGTTAGAATGGGATGGAAGCAGTTTTACACAGCTTAGCTAGTTCTAGCCTGGAATTCTACTTTAAAGGATTAGTTCACCATTTAGACAAAAATAAATGCAAATTTTTTTGCAGGTAAAAAAAATGTGCATTTTATTATTTTTGTCCAAAGGAGCCTGGAAAGCATTGCACAAGCAATCAGTAGATCTCTGATGCCATGCAGGCCTTCTGCAGGCCTGTCAGAATATCTGCTTGCAGTAGAGGATATAGATATTATGACAGGAAGGAGAGAAAACAGGTGGCGCACACACCTAGTGCATTATCCAAGGTTTATTGTAGGAATGAAATAATAAAAACATACTCACAGACGAAGCATGTATCTAAAAAGCATAGAAAAATGACAATGGCCACAACGGCGGGCAAGGTGTTCTCACTGTCAGTGCGGTCAAATGACTGACGCGTTTCGGGGACGAATCCCTTTCCTCAGAGCTGATGACCAACCTCTGATGCTGATGTATGATGTATGGAAAAAAAGAGCCTCATTATTTCATTCCTACAGTAAACCTTGGATATTGCACTAGGTGTGTGCGCCACCAGTTTTCTCTCTATCCAGTGGCTGATTTCCCCGTCTGAGGAGGGCTGCACCCCTGGAACATTTCCTTTGGTTGTCGCTGTCCTGGTACCCTTGGCTTCCCTTTTGGCTGTGCATATCCTGAGGCGCTAGAGAGTACATACGATATCCGATTCTGACAGGAAGCTTCAAAGAACTACCATGGTGCTCCACAGCGCCATGGTAGTTCATTGAAAACTACAAGCCTGCAGCCGCTAAGGCTGTCGGGACTTGCAGTTCATTCATTCATGGAAGTCCATAAATAAACGACGCAGCCATGTGGCAGAGCCCCACACAACCGCACTGTTTTCAAATTTGACAGATAGTACGGGGAAACTTCTCTCTTCTGATGTATAGGATCCAAATCATCCAGCTGGATACATATTGGTAAAAATTGTCTTGGAGTTGGGCTGTCAGCTCTTCCATGTGTTGCAAAAGGGTAGGTTTAGTAACCCATTCCTTAACAGTATGAGGGTTGTTAGTTCTCCAGTTTCTGGGCATTACCATTCTAGCTGCTATAAGAAAAAAAGTGAAGAAGACCTTTCTGGGCATATTACATTGATCTCTGGAGCATAGAGAGGAGGGCTGTCAATTTATTTTTCAAAGCAAAAGGACTGGTTAAGACCAATGCATTTACATTCACATGCAGTTTCAGTGTGCCTTTTTTGGATATGCCTAAATGTTTTAACTTGTCATATTTTTGGTGCTGTCAGTATTTCCTGAAGCATATGTCCTGTTATTTTACTGTATGGAAGAATATGATATACTTCATAATGCCATGCAGATTTTGGACAGGCTTTTGCACATTCTTAATAGGCAATCCAACCATTATTGGTTACTGCTAAACAAATGTAGCTCTTGTTTCAGCCACTTTGTCATATCAGGTTCAATGTTGTCACCTCACTGCACAGTAAGAGTTAACATACGGGCTGCCAAACAAGCTGCTGATCAGGCCTTGTTTTCAATTCACACTGGAAAAATATCATTGTAGGTCCAGTTCACTTCTGGCCTGTTCACATTGTTGCCAGTCAAGTCCTGATGAAGGGGACACTTAGACCCCCGAAACACGTTGGCTACGTCTCGAATTACACCTATGACGTTTAATGGAATAAAGTTGTATCTGGACCTCTAAGCAGTGGTGTGGCCCTTCAATTTCAACTCTTCTTACAATATATGGTCATGGTACTGTCACATACATTTTCAATTAAACAAATAATATAGCTGTATTTAGCGACGGACCTTCGCTGCATGTGATATTTTTGAAGCACGAAATTAACCTAATTCTGTCAAAAAAACTTCATTTTCAACATGCTGAAATCTTTGAGACACACTGTTCAAAATGATTAATCTCATATTATTCAGCAAATAACATTTTTTGGGTGATTGAGGTTTAAAAGAAGTATGTGAGTTAGATTGAAATCACTGCTACAAATACAATACAACATTTTGTGCCTTTTTTAAAGCTGTACATACTCAAGTACCTGCACTGAAGGGTTAAAATCAAGGCTTAGCAGTTGAATGGGTTTGCAATCAATAATAATATATATCTTTGAAACAAAGCACACATGATGTGTGTTTAGATAAGGGTGGTCCTGGTTGTGCACAGTTTCATCTTTACACACTAAATCATTAGTATGTATGAAGTAGACAAAGAACCTTTCCACTTATTTTACAATATAAGAAGAAGGTTATGAAAATAGACACCTTTATATGAAAAGAAAAGAACATTACACTGGAACTGTGAATAGATCAGGGTAGAATTTCAATTACAGTTGATGAAAAACCTGGCTGAGCAGGCAAATTAAGAGAGGTGTTAAATGCTGTGCCAGCTTGGTTTGGAGCATCAGCATATGTATACAGAGGTAATCTGTGATGGATTCATTAAATCGGAATGTTTACATTTCTTCTTTCTGAAGTTATCCTTTTGATGAACAGCTATTCTAGGATTTTATAACTTGATATAAATATATCCCATTGTATTGTTTTTTTAGAAAGAGAGATCTGTTTTCCTGTATTCCTTTGATGTTTTGAGATTTTAATAGAAGGGGAAGGAGCACTCTGGTGGGAAACCAGATTAGCCACCTTCTAGTGACTATGCACTTATTTTAAAGGGACAGGAGCCAGATCCCTTGCTCAGGAAGAAAAACCCAGTTCATCTGGGGTCTGGGGTACTGCAACTGGAGTTTTTGGCTAGCACTCCATTAGAGAGAGTGTTGTTGAAGGAGAGAAGCTGTGAATAGTTCAGGAAGTTGTCCTCAGATTTCAGTTCCCTTGGGCATCCTATCCACCCCTATACCCTATCCAAGTTGAATCCCCTCAATGAAAAAACAAACCCAATGCTCAATTCCCGATTTATGTCTGTGAATGAAAGCTGTGTGGAAAATGCTAACTGACTGGCTGTCCAGGACTATAGGGGGACCCAAATTCATCAGCAATCCCTAAGGGGGTAGTACTACACAAGTAAACATGTATTTGATGATGATGTAGGGATGTAGTATTTTTCTAGTTTCTTATTTTGTGTTTTTGTGAATCTGTAGGAAGCAGAGAACATTCATCAGCTTGTCTGTATATGTCTGCTAGTGTTCTTTAAGCATGGACAATCACTTGTCACTTCCATGTGAGTATGATCCAGTAGGGTATACTATAGCAGGGTATGCTAAATTGTATGGGGCACAGCTACCAATATTGCTGGGACACATTGTTCACCAGATTTGGAATTTGTAGAGTGGTTTCACACTAATTTGCTGTGGTTTAACTGCTGCACAGTGTAACTGTGTCTTTTGTATGGGTTACCTGTGCTTTCCCATATTATTTATTTCAGGTACTTATATAGTGCTGTCAATTTTATGCAGCAATTTACACATATATATTGTACATTCACATCAGTCCCTGACCCTCAAGGGGTGTACAATCTAAGGTCCCTAACTTACATTCATACATACACATATTAGGGCCAATTTAGACAGGATCCAATTAACCTACCAGCATGTCTTTGGACTGTGGGAGGAAACCGGAGTACCCAGAGGAAACCCATGCAGCCACAGGGAGAACATGCAAACTCCAGGCAGGTGGTGCCATGGCTGGGATTTGAACCAACGAATCTAGTACTGCCAGGCAGAAGTGCTAACCATTTAGCCACTGTGCTGCCCATATATTAGATTGCATCCCATATTAGATTAGGTGGTTTTGGTGCATTTTCTGACAGCGCAGGAAACATTCTGCAGGATGTTTGGTGCGAGTTCAGAAGATGCACCAAAACCACTTGATCTAATAGGAGTCTATGGGAAAGCAAGGGTTAAATGCACCAAAGCCACCAGTATACCTGCACTGTGGGCAAAGTGCAACAGATCAGTGTGAAACCAACCTAATACTAAGAGAATTAACTAATGTTATAATAGTGACTGTGAATATACCTCCACAAGTACATTCTAAGATGGCTCTGGAGGAATTATATGATACTATTAAAGTGTTACTAAACCCACAGCAGTAAAATCCCTCTGTATATTATAGTAAATAGAGATGAGCGAATCGAACATGGCGAAGTGGAATTCGTTTTGAAGATTAGGAAAAATTCGATTCGCGCCGAATCCGAAAATTAGCAAACTTCGGATGCACGAATCGAATTTTCCCCAAAATGGCGGCGACATGCGTGGCGATGGAGCGGGGATCTCTGGGAAGGCGCGCAGACAAGGCGCGCTGACCCATAATGCATTCATTCATGACATGTGATCGCATTAGCCAATCAGCAGCCAGCCAGCCAGCACTGTGTAATGGTGGAGCTATAAATCGCGGCCATCTTACAATTCTCCATTAGCCTCCGGTCATTCAAGATAGACAGACCTGTCTGTATTAGGGACAGAGTTAGGTCCACAGAGACTTTAGGGCCACAGAATCGTTACTCAGGGACACAGAATCGTTACTCAGGGACACAGAATCGTTACTCAGGGACACAGAATTGTTACTCAGGGACACAGAATTGTTACTCAGGGACACAGAATCGTTACTCAGGGACAGACACAGAATTGTTACTCAGGGACACAGAATTGTTACTCAGGGACACAGAATCGTTACTCAGGGACACAGAATTGTTACTCAGGGACACAGAATCGTTACTCAGGGACACAGAATTGTTACTCAGGGACACAGAATCGTTACTCAGGGACACAGAATCGTTACTCAGGGACACAGAATTGTTACTGAGGGACACAGAATCGTTACTGAGGGACACAGAATCGTTACTCAGGGACACAGAATTGTTACTCAGGGACACAGAATCGTTACTCAGGGACACAGAATCGTTACTGAGGGACACAGAATTGTTACTCAGGGACACAGAATCGTTACTCAGGGACACAGAATCGTTACTCAGGGACACAGAATCGTTACTCAGGGACACAGAATCGTTACTCAGGGACACAGAATCGTTACTCAGGGACACAGAATTGTTACTCAGGGACACAGAATCGTTACTCAGGGACACAGAATCGTTACTCGGGGACACAGAATTGTTACTGAGGGACACAGAATTGTTACTCAGGGACACAGAATCGTTACTCAGGGACACAGAATCGTTACTCAGGGACACAGAATTGTTATTCAGGGACACAGAATCGTTACTTTCTGCTTCACAACCACTATTGAATTAAAGAGTATGTCAGACAACACGCAGAGGAGGCAATGTTTCAGGAGCGAGCAGTCGTGGCAGCAGAGGAAGGGGTCGAGGTAGCACTAGTCGCAGCCAGAGGCCAGTGCTCCCGGTGTCATCCAGCGGTCGTGTCTCCACCGACAACCCTGCCGTCATCGATTGGTTGACTCGGTCGTCTTCCTCTTCCCAGGTCACCTCTGACACCTACAGCCAACGGTCGGTGGGTACGTCAGACACAATTGTTAGTTGGCATGGCCCGGGAGCAAGCCCACTGAAATCACGTGTCCTCTACCTGCCCCTGTCCTTTGGTGTTCCCTCACCAAGCGAAGTATCGCATGCTGTGGGCTCAGCCCCACTGTACAGTGAGGAAGAGCTAACAGAGGGCGGAGACATCTGCCTCTTCAGCAGCCAGGCGAAGAAGTACTGGCGAGGAGAGTGGCTCGGTAGCCGGTCTAGAGACAGGTCTGTCTCCTGACCCACACGCAGCCGAGGGGGCTAGTAGTGACGCGGAGACCCTAATTGATGATGATGAGGCTGATCGCACTTGGCAGCCTCGTCGTCATCAGGCTATTGCTTCCGCATCATCAGGAGAAGAGGGTGCCAGCTTGCCAGCGAGCAAAACAGTCGGTGGGTTGCCCAGGAGGCAGCAGGGTCGCAGCAGTGTCAGTGGAGGCAAACGGCCACGGAGTAGAGCACCAGCTCTACTGCAGCCTACCACCACGGCCAGTAGTGGTGCCGGTGTGCACGGAGGAAGTAGCAGTCAGCCAGTGAGGAGTAGCGGGGGCAAAGTTTCCTACTCGGCGGTATGGCAATTTTTCATCAAGCCGCCCGAGGAAGTAAACGTAGCCGTATGTCGACTATGTGGCCAGAAAGTCAAGCGTGGCCAGGGAGCCCATGTTGGGACTACAGCGTTGCGTCAGCATATGCAGCGTTGCCATTCGGTGGCCTGGGAAAACCGTGATAAAGATACGGCGGTTCTGCCTGCCCCAGCCCCCGCTCCATCACCCGCTCCGTTACTTGCTCCGTCACCCGACGTCAATCGCCCTCTATCAGCCAGTCAAGGCTCCAACACCTCTGCTGAGGGGAGTTGTCGCTCGTTGGCATCTTCCGCTCGTTCAGATGCTCCTTCTCCTGCTACTCCTCTTCACGGATTCCGTCAGCAGTCATTCTTGGAATCCGTTTCCAAGAGACAACAGTTTGCGAGCACGCACCCGACGGTGCAGAAGCTGAACGTCCTCCTGTCCAAGTTGCTGGTGCTGCAGTCCCTCCCTTTCCAAGTGGTGGACTCAGCACCTTTCCGAGAAATGATGGCTTGTGCCGAGCCGCGGTGGAGAGTGCCAAGCCGGCATTTCTTCGCCAAAAAGGCAGTGCCAGCCCTGCATTCACATGTAGAAGAGATGGTGGGCCAGTCTTTGAGCATGTCGGTCTCTGCCAAAGTGCACGGCAGCGCCGACGTGTGGAGCTGTAACTACGGTCAGGGACAGTACATGTCATTTACGGCCCACTGGGTGAACGTGGTGCCGGCACAGCCGCACCAGCAACTTGGACAGGTCACGCCGCTTTTGCCTCCACGTTTGCACGTCCTTGGTCCAGCAAAGATGTCCGCCTCTACCACCTCTTCTTCCGCCGTGTCCTCAGCCGCCACCCCCGTGCCAAGTCTCATTACCCGACCGACATATCACATGTGCAGGGCGCAACGGTGTCACGCTGTGCTGCACCTGGTATGCCTTGGCGAACGTAGTCACACAGGGGAGGAACTTCTGAGTGTAATGAACAGAGAAATCGACAGATGGCTGTCTCCGCGCAAACTGAAAATCGGAACCATGTTGACCGACAACGGAAAGAACATGGTGTCTGCTCTGCGTCAAGGAAGGTTGTGCCATGCGCCATGCATGGCTCACGTGTTCAATCTGGTTGTCAAGCGGTTCCTAAAATCCACCATCCCACTGCAAGACATCCTTAAAATGTCACGTAAACTTTGCATGCATTTCAGCCATTCCTACACCGCAAAGCACACCCTCCTTGAGCTGCAGCGGCAGAACGGAATTCCACAGCATCGCCTGATCTGCGACGTTGCAACAAGGTGGAATTCAACCCTACATATGTTAGACCGCCTTTACGAACAGCGAAAGGCCATCACCGATTTCCTGATGTTACAAGCGGATAAAGGTACTCCCCTGTGTAACTTAGATGTCAGCCATTGGCAGCTCATGCGTGACACCTGCCGCTTGCTCAGGCCCTTTGAGGAGGCCACGCTTATCGTGAGTCGGCAGGACTATGGGATGAACGACGTCATTCCTCTGTTGCACGTCCTGGAACAAATGCTGTTAACAATGGCTGGTCAGGGTGCGGTAGACGTGGCACACAGATCTCAACGCCACATGACCCCTGTGGGGGCAGGACAGGAAGAAGAGGAGGAGGTAGAGGAGGACATTGGTGCTCAGGAATTATTGAGTGAAATGGGTGGTTTTTCCACTCAGCGGACAGGAGTGGAGGAGCAGGAGCATCTGGTAGAGGAGGAGGAGGAGGAGACAGAGGACCCAGACGCACCGTGGCAGTATGCTGTGGAGATGGAGGCAGGGAGTCCCTCGCATTCCTTGGCACAAATGGCCCATAGCATGCTCGGTTGCTTGCGTAGCGACAGCCGAATAATAACCATCAGACAGAGGGATGACTTTTGGCTGTCCACCTTGTTGGACCCTCGCTACCGTTCAAAAATGGTGGCCTTTTTCACACCTGCTGAGAGGGAGGCCAAAATAAAGTACTATAAAAACCACCTATGTAGTCAGTTGGTCTCTGCCTTTCTGCGCCAACGTCCATCCTCAGACACTGTGGGCCCTGTGCGCTCGCGTTCTGCTGCCATGGCAGCAGGGGAGGGGTGGGGTGGTAGGAGCAGTGGCAGCTCCACCAGCAGCGGCTGCCTCAGTCTGCAGTCGATGATGAGTAGCTTTCTTCACCAGCGCAGTGAGGAAACTACTAACCAGCCGCAGCAGCAGCAGCATCAGGTGGACCTGGAGCAGGAACTCAAACAACAGGCTTGGGCCTACTTGGACAGCACCCTGCCAACCGAGGTAGACAATCCCCTTGACTACTGGGCAACGAAACTTGACCTTTGGCCCCAACTAGCTGAATTTGCCCTTGAAAGGCTGTCATGCCCGGCCAGTAGCGTGGCATCGGAGCGCGTGTTTAGTGCGGCAGGAGGTATTGTAACTCCGCGGAGGACACGACTGTCCACCCAAAGTGTGGAGAGACTCACGTTTGTGAAAATGAATCAGGCGTGGATTAGTCTGGATTTCAAACCACCAGTTCCTGACACAACTGACTAAATCCGCCATGAATCATGCCCCAAACATCTTATTATTTTTAACATAGGCCTCTGTATGGCCTTCAATTTAAGCTGCTTACGCTTCGCCACTCTGCCATGGGCCCCTGTACCGCCTCCTCTTGCTGCTGCCAGGTCCAGAGTGTGTCATGGGTCCCTGTACGGCCTCCCATTGCTGCTGACTTCATCGCCAGACTCTGCCATGTGCCACTTTCAGGTCTCCTTACACTGTTGGTGGGTTCTATTTTGTGATAGGGTGCTGTATGGCCTTCCATTGCTGCTGCCTCCACCGCCACCCTGCGCCATGTGCCTCTGTCGTCTGCTCACGCTGCTGACGGCTTCCGCTTTTTAACCGAGGCCTGTGTTTGGCTTCCCAATACTGCTGCATCCACCGCCACCCTGCGCCATGTGTCTCTGTCGTCTGCTCACGCTGCTGACGGCTTCCGCTTTTTAACCTAGGCCTGTGTATGGCTTCAGAATAATTCTGCCTACACCGCCACCCTGCGCCATGTGCCTCTGTCGTCTGCTCACGCTGCTGCCAGGTCCATACTGATTCATGGCCCCCTGTACCGGCTCCTCATGAACGTGGTTCAGCGGGTTTGCATCACTTAACGGAAAATCGTTGACAAACGCTGGGACGTTCAGTGTTGTGCGCATTAAGCCAGACACCAAAGGGCAGCACAGACCTGTTATTACTCGCTCAAGCATGGCTGAACAAAACCAGTCTCTACCACAAATTGGACCCAGACCTGCCCAGGGTCTCATAAGTAGATTGCACGGAGGAGTAGAGTTCGTTATTGGAATTAACTGTGAGGGACTTTTAAACCTAGGCCTGTGTATGGCCTTCAATTTTAGCTGCTTACGCTCCGCCACTCTGCCATGGGCCCCTGTACCGCCTCCTCATGCTGCTGCCAGGCCCATAATCTGCCATGGGCCCCCGTACCGACTCCTCATGCTGCTGCCAGGCCCGTAATCTGTCATGGGCCCCTGTACCGCCTCCTCATGCTGCTGCCAGGTCCAGAGTGTGTCATGGGTCCCTGTACGGCCTCCCATTGCTGCTGTCTCCATCGCCACACTCTGCCATGTGCCACTTTCAGGTCTCCTCACACTGCTGGTGGGTTCCATTTTGTCATAGGGTGCTGTATGGCCTCCCATTGCTGCTGCCAGGCCCGTAATCTGCCATGGGCCCCCGTACCGACTCCTCATGCTGCTGCCAGGCCCGTAATCTGTCATGGGCCCCTGTACCGCCTCCTCATGCTGCTACCAGGTCCAGAGTGTGTCATGGGTCCCTGTACGGCCTCCCATTGCTGCTGTCTCCATCGCCACACTCTGCCATGTGCCACTTTCAGGTCTCCTCACACTGCTGGTGTGTTCCATTTTGTCATAGGGTGCTGTATGGCCTCCCATTGCTGCTGCCAGGCCCGTAATCTGCCATGGGCCCCCGTACCGACTCTTCATGCTGCTGCCAGCCCCGTAATCTGTCATGGGCCCCTGTACCGCCTCCTCATGCTGCTGCCAGGTCCAGAGTGTGTCATGGGTCCCTGTACGGCCTCCCATTGCTGCTGTCTCCATCGCCACACTCTGCCATGTGCCACTTTCAGGTCTCCTCACACTGCTGGTGGGTTCCATTTTGTCATAGGGTGCTGTATGGCCTCCCATTGCTGCTGCCAGGCCCGTAATCTGCCATGGGCCCCCGTACCGACTCCTCATGCTGCTGCCAGGCCCGTAATCTGTCATGGGCCCCTGTACCGCCTCCTCATGCTGCTGCCAGGTCCAGAGTGTGTCATGGGTCCCTGTACGGCCTCCCATTGCTGCTGTCTCCATCGCCACACTCTGCCATGTGCCACTTTCAGGTCTCCTCACACTGCTGGTGGGTTCCATTTTGTCATAGGGTGCTGTATGGCCTCCCATTGCTGCTGCCAGGCCCGTAATCTGCCATGGGCCCCCGTACCGACTCCTCATGCTGCTGCCAGGCCCGGAATCTGTCATGGGCCCCTGTACCACCTCCTCATGCTGCTGCCAGGTCCAGAGTGTGTCATGGGTCTCTGTACGGCCTCCCATTGCTGCTGTCTCCATCGCCACACTCTGCCATGTGCCACTTTCAGGTCTCCTCACACTGCTGGTGGGTTCCATTTTGTCATAGGGTGCTGTATGGCCTCCCATTGCTGCTGCCAGGCCCGTAATCTGCCATGGGCCCCCGTACCGACTCCTCATGCTGCTGCCAGGCCCGGAATCTGTCATGGGCCCCTGTACCGCCTCCTCATGCTGCTGCCAGGTCCAGAGTGTGTCATGGGTCCCTGTACGGCCTCCCATTGCTGCTGTCTCCATCGCCACACTCTGCCATGTGCCACTTTCAGGTCTCCTCACACTGCTGGTGGGTTCCATTTTGTCATAGGGTGCTGCATGGCCTCCCATTGCTGCTGCCAGGCCCGTAATCTGCCATGGGCCCCCGTACCGACTCCTCATGCTGCTGCCAGGCCCGTAATCTGTCATGGGCCCCTGTACCGCCTCCTCATGCTGCTGCCAGGTCCAGAGTGTGTCATGGGTCCCTGTACGGCCTCCCATTGCTGCTGTCTCCATCGCCACACTCTGCCATGTGCCACTTTCAGGTCTCCTCACACTGCTGGTGGGTTCCATTTTGTCATAGGGTGCTGTATGGCCTCCCATTGCTGCTGCCAGGCCCGTAATCTGCCATGGGCCCCCGTACCGACTCCTCATGCTGCTGCCAGGCCCGTAATCTGTCATGGGCCCCTGTACCGCCTCCTCATGCTGCTGCCAGGTCCAGAGTGTGTCATGGGTCCCTGTACGGCCTCCCATTGCTGCTGACTTCATCGCCAGACTCTGCCATGTGCCACTTTCAGGTCTCCTTACACTGTTGGTGGGTTCTATTTTGTGATAGGGTGCTGTATGGCCTTCCATTGCTGCTGCCTCCACCGCCACCCTGCGCCATGTGCCTCTGTCGTCTGCTCACGCTGCTGACGGCTTCCGCTTTTTAACCGAGGCCTGTGTTTGGCTTCCCAATACTGCTGCATCCACCGCCACCCTGCGCCATGTGTCTCTGTCGTCTGCTCACGCTGCTGACGGCTTCCGCTTTTTAACCTAGGCCTGTGTATGGCTTCAGAATAATTCTGCCTACACCGCCACCCTGCGCCATGTGCCTCTGTCGTCTGCTCACGCTGCTGCCAGGTCCATACTGATTCATGGCCCCCTGTACCGGCTCCTCATGAACGTGGTTCAGCGGGTTTGCATCACTTAACGGAAAATCGTTGACAAACGCTGGGACGTTCAGTGTTGTGCGCATTAAGCCAGACACCAAAGGGCAGCACAGACCTGTTATTACTCGCTCAAGCATGGCTGAACAAAACCAGTCTCTACCACAAATTGGACCCAGACCTGCCCAGGGTCTCATAAGTAGATTGCACGGAGGAGTAGAGTTCGTTATTGGAATTAACTGTGAGGGACTTTTAAACCTAGGCCTGTGTATGGCCTTCAATTTTAGCTGCTTACGCTCCGCCACTCTGCCATGGGCCCCTGTACCGCCTCCTCATGCTGCTGCCAGGCCCATAATCTGCCATGGGCCCCCGTACCGACTCCTCATGCTGCTGCCAGGCCCGTAATCTGTCATGGGCCCCTGTACCGCCTCCTCATGCTGCTGCCAGGTCCAGAGTGTGTCATGGGTCCCTGTACGGCCTCCCATTGCTGCTGTCTCCATCGCCACACTCTGCCATGTGCCACTTTCAGGTCTCCTCACACTGCTGGTGGGTTCCATTTTGTCATAGGGTGCTGTATGGCCTCCCATTGCTGCTGCCAGGCCCGTAATCTGCCATGGGCCCCCGTACCGACTCCTCATGCTGCTGCCAGGCCCGGAATCTGTCATGGGCCCCTGTACCGCCTCCTCATGCTGCTACCAGGTCCAGAGTGTGTCATGGGTCCCTGTACGGCCTCCCATTGCTGCTGTCTCCATCGCCACACTCTGCCATGTGCCACTTTCAGGTCTCCTCACACTGCTGGTGTGTTCCATTTTGTCATAGGGTGCTGTATGGCCTCCCATTGCTGCTGCCAGGCCCGTAATCTGCCATGGGCCCCCGTACCGACTCTTCATGCTGCTGCCAGCCCCGTAATCTGTCATGGGCCCCTGTACCGCCTCCTCATGCTGCTGCCAGGTCCAGAGTGTGTCATGGGTCCCTGTACGGCCTCCCATTGCTGCTGTCTCCATCGCCACACTCTGCCATGTGCCACTTTCAGGTCTCCTCACACTGCTGGTGTGTTCCATTTTGTCATAGGGTGCTGTATGGCCTCCCATTGCTGCTGCCAGGCCCGTAATCTGCCATGGGCCCCCGTACCGACTCCTCATGCTGCTGCCAGGCCCGTAATCTGTCATGGGCCCCTGTACCGCCTCCTCATGCTGCTGCCAGGTCCAGAGTGTGTCATGGGTCCCTGTACGGCCTCCCATTGCTGCTGTCTCCATCGCCACACTCTGCCATGTGCCACTTTCAGGTCTCCTCACACTGCTGGTGGGTTCCATTTTGTCATAGGGTGCTGTATGGCCTCCCATTGCTGCTGCCAGGCCCGTAATCTGCCATGGGCCCCCGTACCGACTCCTCATGCTGCTGCCAGGCCCGGAATCTGTCATGGGCCCCTGTACCACCTCCTCATGCTGCTGCCAGGTCCAGAGTGTGTCATGGGTCTCTGTACGGCCTCCCATTGCTGCTGTCTCCATCGCCACACTCTGCCATGTGCCACTTTCAGGTCTCCTCACACTGCTGGTGGGTTCCATTTTGTCATAGGGTGCTGTATGGCCTCCCATTGCTGCTGCCAGGCCCGTAATCTGCCATGGGCCCCCGTACCGACTCCTCATGCTGCTGCCAGGCCCGGAATCTGTCATGGGCCCCTGTACCGCCTCCTCATGCTGCTGCCAGGTCCAGAGTGTGTCATGGGTCCCTGTACGGCCTCCCATTGCTGCTGTCTCCATCGCCACACTCTGCCATGTGCCACTTTCAGGTCTCCTCACACTGCTGGTGGGTTCCATTTTGTCATAGGGTGCTGCATGGCCTCCCATTGCTGCTGCCAGGCCCGTAATCTGCCATGGGCCCCCGTACCGACTCCTCATGCTGCTGCCAGGCCCGTAATCTGTCATGGGCCCCTGTACCGCCTCCTCATGCTGCTGCCAGGTCCAGAGTGTGTCATGGGTCCCTGTACGGCCTCCCATTGCTGCTGTCTCCATCGCCACACTCTGCCATGTGCCACTTTCAGGTCTCCTCACACTGCTGGTGGGTTCCATTTTGTCATAGGGTGCTGTATGGCCTCCCATTGCTGCTGCCAGGCCCGTAATCTGCCATGGGCCCCCGTACCGACTCCTCATGCTGCTGCCAGGCCCCTAATCTGTCATGGGCCCCTGTACCGCCTCCTCATGCTGCTGCCAGGTCCAGAGTGTGTCATGGGTCCCTGTACGGCCTCCCATTGCTGCTGACTTCATCGCCAGACTCTGCCATGTGCCACTTTCAGGTCTCCTTACACTGTTGGTGGGTTCTATTTTGTGATAGGGTGCTGTATGGCCTTCCATTGCTGCTGCCTCCACCGCCACCCTGCGCCATGTGCCTCTGTCGTCTGCTCACGCTGCTGACGGCTTCCGCTTTTTAACCGAGGCCTGTGTTTGGCTTCCCAATACTGCTGCATCCACCGCCACCCTGCGCCATGTGTCTCTGTCGTCTGCTCACGCTGCTGACGGCTTCCGCTTTTTAACCTAGGCCTGTGTATGGCTTCAGAATAATTCTGCCTACACCGCCACCCTGCGCCATGTGCCTCTGTCGTCTGCTCACGCTGCTGCCAGGTCCATACTGATTCATGGCCCCCTGTACCGGCTCCTCATGAACGTGGTTCAGCGGGTTTGCATCACTTAACGGCAAATCGTTGACAAACGCTGGGACGTTCAGTGTTGTGCGCATTAAGCCAGACACCAAAGGGCAGCACAGACCTGTTATTACTCGCTCAAGCATGGCTGAACAAAACCAGTCTCTACCACAAATTGGACCCAGACCTGCCCAGGGTCTCATAAGTAGATTGCACGGAGGAGTAGAGTTCGTTATTGGAATTAACTGTGAGGGACTTTTAAACCTAGGCCTGTGTATGGCCTTCAATTTTAGCTGCTTACGCTCCGCCACTCTGCCATGGGCCCCTGTACCGCCTCCTCATGCTGCTGCCAGGCCCGTAATCTGCCATGGGCCCCCGTACCGACTCCTCATGCTGCTGCCAGGCCCGTAATCTGTCATGGGCCCCTGTACCGTCTCCTCATGCTGCTGCCAGGTCCAGAGTGTGTCATGGGTCCCTGTACGGCCTCCCATTGCTGCTGTCTCCATCGCCACACTCTGCCATGTGCCACTTTCAGGTCTCCTCACACTGCTGGTGGGTTCCATTTTGTCATAGGGTGCTGTATGGCCTCCCATTGCTGCTGCCAGGCCCGTAATCTGCCATGGGCCCCCGTACCGACTCCTCATGCTGCTGCCAGGCCCGTAATCTGTCATGGGCCCCTGTACCGCCTCCTCATGCTGCTGCCAGGTCCAGAGTGTGTCATGGGTCCCTGTACGGCCTCCCATTGCTGCTGTCTCCATCGCCACACTCTGCCATGTGCCACTTTCAGGTCTCCTCACACTGCTGGTGTGTTCCATTTTGTCATAGGGTGCTGTATGGCCTCCCATTGCTGCTGCCAGGCCCGTAATCTGCCATGGGCCCCCGTACCGACTCCTCATGCTGCTGCCAGGCCCGTAATCTGTCATGGGCCCCTGTACCGCCTCCTCATGCTGCTGCCAGGTCCAGAGTGTGTCATGGGTCCCTGTACGGCCTCCCATTGCTGCTGTCTCCATCGCCACACTCTGCCATGTGCCACTTTCAGGTCTCCTCACACTGCTGGTGGGTTCCATTTTGTCATAGGGTGCTGTATGGCCTCCCATTGCTGCTACCAGGCCCGTAATCTGCCATGGGCCCCCGTACCGACTCCTCATGCTGCTGCCAGGCCCGTAATCTGTCATGGGCCCCTGTACCGCCTCCTCATGCTGCTGCCAGGTCCAGAGTGTGTCATGGGTCCCTGTACGGCCTCCCATTGCTGCTGTCTCCATCGCCACACTCTGCCATGTGCCACTTTCAGGTCTCCTCACACTGCTGGTGGGTTCCATTTTGTCATAGGGTGCTGTATGGCCTCCCATTGCTGCTGCCTCCACCTCCACACTGTGGCTCCACACTCTGGTTTTGGCCCCGTGACTGCCCAAATGAGTGAAGTGTGCGGTGATTCTAAGATCGACGGCACTCATCTGCATGTCATACTGACTGACAGTATTATTTCTCTTCCCCAGCAGACTCCAAGGGCATTTAAATTAAAGGTACAGTGTTCTGCACTAATATAAAGGCTCTCTGAAGCCTAGAAACACCCTTTTTACACGTTAAATTCGCAGCGAATATATTCGCCTCGAATCGAATTTATTCCGCGAATTCGGCGAATCGGCCGAATCGAATTTTTGAATAATTCGCTCATCTCTAATAGTAAAGCATGCTTGCTATACTCACTGTAAGTAAGAATATTTGAATTATTGTGGCGCCAAATAAAAATTGTGTATATGTTAGTGAAAATACTGTTAAAATCACACTACATAACAATATTTCAGCTGCCCCTATAAAGTGAAACCAACATTTATGTGAATAACAAAAATGCTCTATGACAGGTTCTCCTTGCTCTTGGTAGAATGTTGCCCAGCCACTCAAATAAAACAGAGATTAAGCCATTCTAAGTGTAGAATTTATTAGTAATATTGGGTTTAAAATGGAGAAATTTACACTCACATATAAAGGTGTCTTGTTGAACGGCACCAGCATGTACAGCTTAATGATCCAAAAAGATGGGTGATGTGCGTTCCAAGCCTCGCTCTCGCTCAGCCAGACATGACATCACTGGAACCCGGATGTGAAGGAATCACGCTTCGACGTACGTTTTGCCAGGCAGCATCATCAGGAAGACTTCAGATAGACAAATCTTGATGTACTGTAAACAACAGTGTAAAATATATTAAATATCTTACATTTGGTGAGAATATTTAACAAAATGATTATTAATGTTGATTTACCTGATAAAAAGGTTTGTACGTTAAAGCAGACAGAATGTAAACTGTACAGAACACAGGAATGCATGAGAATTTGTCCAAAGATTCTGTTAATTGTCCAAACTATTAAATCTTTAGTAATTATATGAAGAACCTTGAGGAACAAATTGACTCCAAAACAAATCTTTTGTTCAGACTACAGAATGACAGTAAACAGGTTGCTATGATAACAAACACAGATGACAAACTGAGTGGTTCAAGTCCTACGCAAATAGTTATAACCTTTCAAATTATCAAAGAAATCATGTATTTCATCTGCGGGTGCCTGTTATTTTGTTAAACAAATTAAAATCATCTGTTATTGATGAGGAAGAACAGGAGAGACATTGGCCCTGATTTACTATTGTGCCTGGGCGCATTTCCGTGGACGAACGTCTAATTTTTATGAGCGACCGTCTACTTTTACCCCAGAATGAGATTTACTATTGAGCAGCATCCATAAGTAGGCGCCCAATCGAATTTACTAACGAGACACACACCCGTAATCAGACTCACAAAGCAGACTTGCTAAGAGGCACGTCTAACACCATGAAAAATCACTGCAGAGACATGTTCACTTTGAAATTTGCTTTGCCAAATATCAGGACTTCACTTCAAACAATATCTGCCATTTCAAAAAAAATTAAGAATGTGTTAAAAATAGTTTTTCTAAAGCAAATCAACACAGTAAAAAACTAGACGCCCGTGCAGTATCTTTGGCCGATATAACTAAGCATGTGCAGAACACATTTTACATGTCCTCTGTGGGCACTTGCTTTTTAGTCACTGCTCAATAGTAAATCTCAGTGTGGATTCCTCTGACAGCCGGAACTCGGTCGCGTCTACTGTGTTTAACAAACAGCACTAAGCATATCTTTATGTATTCTAATTTGATTTCCTTAGTTCAGGTTATTTTATTTTTTTTCTTATCCTTTATAATTATTTCTGTAATGATTTTACTTATTTCGAAGGTCTAGATAATATTTATTTTGACAGCTGAATGTAAAAATAAATAAATGAATAAAAAAAAAACAGCGTGGGTCCCCCTTCTCATCTATACCAAGCCCTTCAGGTACCTTCGGGTACCGAAATAGGAGGAGAATCCTGTACTCTAATGCCTCGTGCTGTTATAAGCATGGACCATGGCTTCAACCCTGGGGATCCAGGTATGCTTGTCATCACTCTGTAGGGTACCTAGCATATCAAGCAAAGGCTTCTTAAATCTCTCAGTGAGAGCAACACCTTCAGGGTGATTTGGGGGGGGGAACTTTTGTTAATGTTCAGCAGCTGAAGTAACTAATCAGCTTGCTCTCATAATCTCTGCCTTGATCTGAATGTAACCTGTAGGGTAAGCTGTAATGGATGAATTATTTCTCCCAAACCACTCTCGCAACTGTAACTGCTCTTTGATATTTAGTAGAAAAAGTTTGGGCATGTCAAATAATTAATTATAAATAATTACTTAAATCGTAGCTTCAAACAGATAATCATGTAACTTATCAACAATGGCCCACTTAAGTGGCAGGAATGCCAACTTGTGGACTGGATAGTCGCCCTCACTAGGAGTGAGGCTTCCGCTGATTAAGGCTATTGGTCATTATCCAACTGGATACTCCGTACAACACTCCATCTAATCCTTCAAAGCTAGCATCCACATCGAGCACATGCGTTTTTTGGGCATTCTCTTGACAGCACACACTAATCTTCAACAAATCATGAAGAGCTTTGGCCACTTTTGAATACCTGTTGACAAATCTGCATTAGTAATAATTTTCTTTTTACCATGCAGTGGGGCTGTGCCCCCACTGCGTGGATCAGCTGCTTTTTTTTTCTAGGGGTGAGGACAAAGCTCATACTCCCCTGACCCGCCAATCCTCTGTAAAACCATGCTCCCCCATGGTCCAGCGGTGGACTGTTCCTGTCTATTGAGTGTGCATTGAGCATGCTGACATCAGGAATAGTCAATTTACAAGACCCCGTGGGGGGGGGGGCAGAAGGCAAAGGGACCAGTCTTGTCCGGGGAGGAGGGCAGTCAGGTATGTGCACTATATTGCCAAAAGTATTTGGACACCCCTCTGAATCATTGGATTTAGGTGTTCCAATCACCTCCATGGCCACAGGTGTATAAAATCAAGCATCTAGGCATGCAGACTGCTTCTACAAACATTTGTGAAAGAATAGGTAGTTCTCAGGAGCTCACTGAATTCAAGTTTGGTACCCTTATAGGTTGCCACCTGTGCAATAAGTCCATTCATGAAATTTCCCTGCTACTAAATATTCAACAGTCAACTTTTAGTAGTATTATAACAAAGTAGAAGCAACTGGCAACAACAGCAACTCAGCCACATAGTAGTAGGCCACGTAAAATGATGAGTGGGGTCAGTGCATTCTGAAGTGTACAGTGCGCAGAAGTCGCCAACTGTCTGCAGAGTCAATAGCTAAAGACCTCCAAACTTCTTGTGGCCTTCAGATTAGCACAACAGTAGTGCATAGAGAGCTTCATGGAATGGGTTTCCATGGCCCGAGCAACTGCATTTAAGCCTTACATCACCAAGTGCAATGCAAAGAGTAGGATGCAGTAGTGTAAAGCATGCCGCCACTGGACTCTAGAGCTGGAGTGAAGCATCACACTTCTCTGTCTGGCAATCTTATGGACGTGTCTGGATTTGGCAGTTGCCAGGAGAACAGTACTTGCCTGACTGCATTGTGCCAAGTGTAATGTTTGGTGTAGGAGGATTATGGTGTGGGGTTGTTTTTCAGGGGTTGGGCTTGGCCCCTTAGTTTCAGTGAATGGAACTCTTAAGGCGTCAACATACCAAGACATTTTGGACAATTTCATGCTCCAAACTTTGTGGGAACATTTTGGGGATGGCCCCTTCCTGCTCCAACATGACTGGGCACCAGGGCACAAAGCAAGGTCCATAAAGACACAAATAAGCGAGTTTGGGGTGGAGGAACTTGACTGGCCTGCACAGAGTCCTGACTTCAACCTGGCAGAACACCTTTGGGATGAATTAGAGCGGAGAATGCGAGCAAAGAATGGTCAAACATTCCCATAGACATATTCCTTAACCTTATGGACAGCCTTCCCAGAAGAGCTAAAGCTGTTATAGCTGCAAAGGGCAGGGCCAACTCAATATTGAACCCTATGGACTAAGACTGGGATGCCATTAAAGTGTGTGCAAAGGCAGGCGTCCAAATACTTTTGGCAATATAGTGTATATCTACGCTGTCCTCTCCCCTAGAACAAAACAAGCAGTAAACCTGTGCAGTAAGGGCACAGCCCCACTGCACGGGAAAAAAAAAACATTTGCCCAGAATTCTCCTTTAACTCTGTAATATTCTTTTTTGTAACTCTTTACAACACTGACTACTTACATACAATACATATTGATACTGAATTGACAACTCAACATGTTCAGTGTAGCTCACCTATTCAAGTCACAAACTATGGTCACTCGGACATTGAAACAAAATTCATTAGAAAAATATTACCTTAAATCTACTGATTAGTCCTATACAATGAACTGCAGATGCGTATACATTGCAAAAGGTTAAGCAAACCTCCATGTAGTCAAAACCCTGTGAGCAAGGCACATACAGATGCAAGAACACAGCTATCTCTCAAAATCCAACAGCAGTGATCTACCGGGGGGCAGGTAAGATGTCTTCAATCAATATATATTATGGAGCAGGTTCATGTGGGGAGGGGATAGGGGGGTAAGGGATGCTGCTTCAGTTAGGGCCTGAAGAAGATATCTTGACCAAAGGAATAATTACAAGGAAGGGGAGGGGAAGTAAAAAGAATAACAGGGTTGTAAAGAAATATGGAGAAAAAATATAACTCCCCAGGAAGCAAGTTGGAGATAGAGAACGGGGACTCCCCACAGTAACAGCTCAGAATGAAGTAGTAGGCAGGCAGGTACTCTGCAGGAGACTAGGAAACAGTAGGCTGTGAATTGGACATCATTTGCAAATACCTGTCCTTATAAACAAGGTACTTCCAGGGCCTCCATTTTACTCTAAAACTCTCTTGGGTGTTGTGTAAGGTGGCTGTCAGAGCCTGGGTCCGAACCTGGTGAGTGGCAATATTTCTTATTGCTGAGCCACCTGGAATGCTGGACAGCTCCCTTGACAATTATTTGAATGATCCTGCCTTGACCTTGTTTGTCATGAACCTTGAACCCCTTGCTCCTCCCATGAACTTCCTGATATAAGCCATGTCTCTGCACTTCCTGTTTTCCAGATTATTGTGCTCTCCTGCCAGTATCTTGCTCTTTGCCTTCTTTGCTGTCATCCCTATTTTGCTACCATTCGTTATTGACCTTTGGCTTGTTCTCAACTACGTTCATGCCTGATCCCAACCTGCGAATACTCATTACTGACCTTGGCTTGTTTACTGACTATGCTTCTGTTTGATCCTTACTACTGGACCTCCGCTTGCTCCCCTCCTGGTGGGGTGATCCTGAGGACCGTGACCTGGTACTAACACGCAGCAAAATCCATCTCCACCATCAGGAGCTCTGGTGAAATCCAGTTAGTACTTAGACTCCGCACCTCAGGTGAGCCCATTCCTTCGCCACGGTGACCTCCTGTGTACCTATCCTTCTGGTTTTGGTGTGAGTCTTTCCACTGCTATAGCAACTGGTCTTCAAGCCTGACCCCTGATCATGACAGTGGCTGTCAATTCCTTCATGCAATGAATGTCATTCATTTTAGCGTACCACAATGATCTAGCTGGTGGTTGCATTTGCTTCCAAGTAGATGAAGTAGAGACTCTCTCTGCATTCATTAAATTCATTGTGAGAGAGGCCTTGTACTTCCAGATAGGCCTCTTCATCAGGTGGAAAAGGCATGCAGCGGGGTTCTCAGTTAAGACTACTGATGTCAAATGTTTGATGGTCTTGATCACATCCTTCCAGAAGGACCTCAGTTATGGTCAATACCAGAATATGTGGGAAATTGTGCCCACCACCTCAGGGCAACTCCAACAGGTGTCTGGGATCTTTGGGTCAATTTTATGAAGTCGATAGGAGCCTGGTACCATCTAGATAGAATCTTGTAGCCTATCACTTGACAACAGTTTGCAATAGACAACATATCTGATAAGTAAAGGATCCCCACACCATAATCCCCCCTCCACCAAACTTTACACTTGGCACAATGCAGTCAGGCAAGTACCATTCTCCTTGCAACTGCCAAACCCAGGCACACCTATCAGATTACCAGACAGAGAAGCGTGATTGGTCCCTCCAGAGAACACGTCTCCATTGCTCTAGAGTCCAGTGGTAGCTTGCTTTACACCACTGCATCCAATGCTGTGCATTGCACATGGTGATTTAAGGCTTGGATGGAGCTGCTTCACCATGAAATCGCATTCCATGAAGCTATCTATGCACTGTTGTTGTGCTAATCTGAAGGCCGTATGAAGTTTGGAGATCTTTAGCTATTGACTCTGCAGACAGTTAGCGACTTCTGCGCACTGTGAGCTCCAGCATGTGTTGACCTCACTCTGTCATTTTACATGGCCTACCGCTTTGTGGCTGAGCTGCTGTTGATCCCAGTTGCTTCCACTTTGTTATAATACCACTAACAGTTGACCGTGGAATGTTTAATAGCAAGGAAATTTCACGGATGGACTTACTGCACAGGTGGCAACCTATCACGGTAACACGCTTGAATTTGCTGAGCCCCTGAGAGCTAACCATTCTTTCACAAATGTTTGTAGAAGCAGCGTGCATGTCAAGTGCTTAATTCTATACACCTGTGGCATAATCATAGAAATTGTATTGAAATAAATAAATAAAATAATATATTGATGTGAAGTGTATGTAATTTAATTAAAACCATGATTGTATATTAACATAAGTTATTGCTGTGCAAATATGCTAACAACAAGAATGTAAATTGATTAAATGAACAATAAAATCATGATTATATATTAACATCAATGATGACTGTGCTAATGATAAAAATGTAAATTACCGTAACTATGAAAAATAAATAATTTCATTAAATAAGGTGTGAAACAAAATACATGTATCACTACTAACAGTGTCCTATCACTATCTTATATTTAAAACATAAAAAACTGTGTGCAGGGGTGTATTAATATAATGCAACATTTGCGCTGCTGTTATTCGATGGAGCAAGTCATCTATGCTACTCCATGTGCTCCCTCACTCCTAATGAAGCTAAATATCATGTACCACGTTATATATTCCTAAACTCAATTCACCCTCCAATTAAATAAAGTATCAGTAAAATATGTTGGGGGGCTCACCTTATGAGCAGTGTGATGCAAATAAATATGTATGTATAAAACCTTCTCGGGGATATAAAACACTGGACTAATAACTGGATGTCACTAAAATGATCCTCACTCAGATTTATGAGGATACTGGATATCTTCTCTCTGTGACTTACAAATCACTAATAAAATAAAACAATTCAAGTCAATATCAGCAATCAGTCTTCTAGGGATCATGGTGTTGGCTTCACACATTCACCTTTTCTTTCTTCTAGACAACCATTTTTTCCAATTACCCCCTCTCCAGTGCGTTTTATTTTCTCAGTCCTTCAGAAATGTAAACCCTTCCTGTTCCTTTCATGATGTGCTGCAAAATACACTGTTCAACAAATTTTTATTTTTTGCCAGTTTTGGAAACAAAAGGATCCATTTCTTAATGAATTTCACATTCTGAGTTCAAATATAACAATGAAATTTGTCAGTTGGCTCTAGTTTTTCTGTAAACGGAAAGTTTTCTACTATAGGCGTAATGACTACATAATGCACAATAATTATATAGATAGATGTCTTTCCACAAATATAAAGCAAGTGATATTGACTACATAACAAAGCCTAAATGGCATAATATATTGCATAGGATTACCAAGAAAAATTATAGCCATAAGCTAAGTTGAATCATTTTAATACTTAGGATTCTCACTAGTTTTGTCTTCAGTTTGTGTCGGTTTTGCTTCTCTTGGCTTTTCTCTTGTATTCGAGGAAAGGGCTATCTCTTACAACTGCACGTGACTACACGCTTCAGGTTCTTCCTCACTTGACTCAACCACGAAGGATTCTGGTGCTTTAGGAATTGGTAGCCCCTCTCCATGAGGAACTGGATGTATTGCCAATGGAATATTTGGATAGTGCACAGATAACTTTTTCTTCTTATTTAGCCCTTTTACAATTGGAGGCACCATACAAAAGTAACAATTACTAACATGATCTGTTGGCTCTCTCCAAATCATTGGCACAGCGAAAGTCATAGATGCCTTTTTTCCATTCAACCATTGCTCCAGTGCCGTCCCACAAGAATTGCAGCATATATGTGGTGCCCAGCTCTTGTCCTGGTCTCCTATCTTGCAGCCAAAATACAAGTTGTAGGCTTTCTTAATCATTCCTGTTATCCTCCTTTTTTGTGAGATAAAAGTTATTTCACCGCAGATATACTGTAGCAGAAATTATCTGCTTTATTCACACAAGTTCGAGGCATTACTGAGTAGCCTACATAAGCATAAAACGAAATGTAAAGACGCTGTCGAACTACAATCAGCTACAGATACTGCAGCTTTTATGCAGTGAAGTGATGCAATTAAAGGCTAATATTGCATCATCTCAGTATACATGCAATTTTCTATTGGTCACCAGTATCAATTGCGCAATATGCAGCTGAAGTTGCATCATAATTTTGAATGGCTTACGTCATTAGATGGTGAATATATCATGGAAACGAGCCAATCAACATTTTTTAGGGTCATTTTCGTCTTCAGCACCCCAAAATTATGTAAGATTAGCTAATTTTATGCCCAAAACTTTTTACCTGTTGAACAGTGATATTTAAACAGATGGAATGCCCCTTAAAACCTATTTTGATGTTAATATGTTCTCTAACGCAGGTGCCTAATCTATGAGTTGTTCTTCCAATATATTGTACCCACATGGGCACTCTAATGCATAAATCACACCTTCCTTGTCACATGATATAAAATTACTGATAGCAATCCTCTTGTTTTATTACATATTATAAAATCCTTCCTTCTTTTTAGATTGCCCACCTCTGTTCAGCATGAGTGACACCTGCCACACATATAGAAACCTTTTGCATCTAAAAATGTAACACATTAATTAATAGTGCTGGGAGGATCAATCAGGCTCCTAAATATTCTTTGGTGCTTTCTTACAAACAAAACAAGGTTTATTAGGAAGAATTGTTGCTAAATGTCTGTCTTTTTTAAGAATATTCCAATATTTGCATACCATTTCTCCACTTGCTAAATCACCCTTAAATTCTCTGTCAGGATTTTTAAAAATATTTTTTTTAAAAGCTCACCTCTATTCTTATCATGTACCAATTTGATCGGTATGTCCAGATAATCCTTTTTATAACCGTTTTCAACAAATGTCTTTATCAAAATTTGTGTTTGTTGTGTATAATCATGATTATCACTACATCTTTTTTACATTCTTAAAAACTGAACTCTTGGAACATCATGTAGCCGTGATGAATGGTGACAACTGGGTAAGGAAAGGAAAGATGGATATTTTTATCATTGTCATTCAACTTATCAATAAGCTTTCTCAATGATTCCTCACTCCCTCTCCAGAGCATAAAAATATCATCAGTGAGGCGCCTGTACATAATGAGGTTTTTCCGGACTGTTTCTCAATATGCTCTCTGCTTGCCACCTTGCCATGAAGGCATTGGCAACACTAGGGGAATTTTGGCACCCATCACCACACCTAGTGAAGAATGGTTTAATTATTTTAATAATGGTGCTTTTGAATTACGATTTTATTAAAAAAGAAGCAAAGGAAATTGGTTAACCTTAATAATGACACAGAAGAGTTAAAAGGGAGAGTTTTAACCTTTAAGAAGTCGCCAGAGTATTAACCATTGCAGGGAGATAAGCAGATAGGCTGTATGGTGATTATACTCAATGCTGAGAACTTTTTTTATCTGATTGTATGTGCGTTTCCTTTTCTTAACCACTTGCCCTCCAAAGGATTTACCCCCATTCCTGACCAGGCCATTTTTTGAGATACGGCGATGAATTACTTTAACTGACAATTGCGCGGTCATGCAACGCTGTATATAAATAAAATGTATGTCCTTTTCCCCCCACAAATAGAGCTTTCTTTTGGTGATATTTGATCACCTGTGCATTTTTTATTTTTTGCGTTATAAACAAAAAAAGACCAACAATTTTGAAAAAAAGTATTTTTAACTTTTTGCTATAAAACATATCCAGTAAAAAAAATCAAAAAATCTAATTTGTTCATTAACTTAGGGAAAAGAAATCCCAACACATAAATTAATTGGTTCACGTGAACGTTATAGCATCTACAAATGGCGGTATATATACTGAAACTTTTATTTTTTAATTTTCTTTATACTAGTAATGGTGGCGATCAGTGACTTATAGGCGGGTATTCTGACACTGGGGGGGAACTGACTAACTGCCACTGACATCCCAATGACACTAATACAGTGATCAGTGCTAATAAAAAGCACTGACACTGTCCTAATGACACTGGACACGAAGGGGTTAACATCTGGGGAGATCAAAGGGTTAACTGTGTGCTGTGAGCTGTTTTACTGTGTGTGCTGTGTGTCTTGTGTGTGTTTTACTAGGGAAACATACTGCTGAATATTTCTCTGCTATGCATAGAAATACACAGGAGCATGTTACTGCTGGCAGGAGAGAGACCTGTGATGTTTACACACAGGTCTCTCCCCTGTCAGTGATACTCGGCAATCGCTAGGTGCCAATGGGGAATGTCCGACCCGGACCCAGTGATCGACATCTGTAGCCGCCAATGGAGGCACGGGTAGGGCGATGCGTGTGCACCGTACCCGGAAATGCAAAATTACGTATATACAGTATACCTGATTTTCTGCAGCCCTGATGCCCAGTAACAGTACTACTGCTACAGGGCAGTCGGAATGCAGTTAATAAATGGTTTGTTAACAATCTGCACTATGAGGGGCACTTTTGCTATCTTCACATGAATGTATATATACTCCGTGTGATCGGGACAGTCTGTGGAGTGATTGAGGATCCATGCGGTCTGGCTTGTGGTACAAGAATTTGGATCTGAAGTCTAATAATAAAGTGTATGTTGACCTCCTATAATTAAGGGGTCAAATTATCTGGTAAGCATCCAATTTTCAGCCACGTTGGTGTTCTGTCACGCTGATGTTTATGCAAGTTTGAATGAAGAAATTGGATCACTCACTGTAACCGTTTTACATAATGTATATGCGGCCGTGCGGGCCGCGTTTTGCGCAGGCACAAGAGCCCATTCATTTGAATGGACTCCTGTGCCCTGTGACACACAAGGAAGAAGTCCCTGCACTTCTTCTGAAAATGCAGCCCGCACGGGAACCTCGGTTCCCAGTACGGTTGCGTTTTCCAGTGCGGGCGGCGTGCCATTAGAACTAATGGCAGCCGCCCTCGGGTCCGCATTCCTCTGTGCGGGTGGTGCGACTGCATGGATTTTCATGCGGCACCACCCACACATATGTGAACTAGGGCTTAAGGGGACTATTTTCATACACCTTTAAAGGGACTGTTATATTTCGGACAACAATTTTGCACATTGATTTTTTGGGTGTTTGGTTCACCTTTGAGCACTTTGTTTACTGTATATGATTGTATATTTATTAATTATTGCTATATTTTTTGTTTATTGTTTGATTTTATATCACATTGATCTATTTATATTAGCACACCAGGTATTTATTTATATGTTGATGAGATAGGATATCCTCTTTTTGGGTTTGCTGCTTTATTTACTATTAAGTTTATGCATTTGCGTGGTGTAATTTTGTTTGATAATGTTCTTAATCAAATGGATGCAGAAATTCAGTATACTAAAAGTAAAAAGTATTTCAAAAGATATGGGCAATTACAAAAAAAACCCCTAAAATTTCAGAGTTTTTCCCACTTCTACTCATATAAAAGTTAAAATATCTGAAAATGTAAAGGAGTCACCTTCCAATATGGATCAGGTGACAAAACCACAGTCAAGGGGTTTTAGAAACCCAAATCTGATGAGGGGTGGTTACAAGATCAAGAATATGAGAACTCCTCCCCCCCCATGGAGAGGATACTCGAAATAAGAATTTTAGGTCAGAATTTTGGAACCAATATGGAGGATATGAAAAGCATACCCTTGGGGATTATGGACAACAAGGTGAACAAAGGTACTGGGTTCCAGTACCTTATTAGGTATTGGCCATTGGAGAGCCATAGGGATACACATGATGCTTCTCCATCCCCTCCACCCCCTTTTTTTGGGAAAGGATTTGTTCACCATGGAAGAAAACACAAGGGATTAACAAGGGGAAGCTTTTTGGTCTCCAAACCCATGGGAAAACGAAGTTGTAGAGGAGGGCATAAGCACAAAAAGGAAAATAATTAATGAGGGAATGGTATTTTCAATTTGAGCAGCGTACAAATGACCACTGATGACCTAAGGGTCCTTGGAAAGGGATTAAAGTTTGCCCCTAAAAAAAAACTTTAACAAATTTGAAACCTATTTAGAGCTACCCCCGCAAGGACCGCTTGATAGTGTTTATCCCCAGTGGTTGCCCTGACCTTGCAAGCCTCCCGACACCTCTGACACTTTGGGTTCCGACATATTTCAACAGTATAGAATAACAATTTAGGAGGCACAGTTCTTTAGTAGCACCTCTATTTTAAACTTGTTCAAAAGAGTAGGCCACAGAAATAATGGGCTTAGAATATACAGTACAACTTGAGTTAACACATAAAAGCAGAAAACTGGTAAAATAGATATAATCAATTAGCAACGGTTAACAGATTATACAGTCATGAGTAGTAAGCTTCAACCATTTAGTTGCAACACCAGCAGCAAGAGGGGTAAGAAATGACTTGTTAACTTATCAGCTCCTTCAGGACCACAGGAGCCGCAATGAGTAATGCAGAGAATTATGTAAACCTATACTACGCTATGAATTGATATACTGTAAGTACCCATATTTGAATATCAATGGCCTTAAAAGAGAAGAGGTCCCTTTGCAACTTGAGTCCTGTGATGTTTACAGTTCCTAATATGGTGGTATCTTTTATCTTGCTATTGTCTGCCAGCAATGGTGGGGGCCCATGAACATTAGTGAATACTAGTAATTTAATGAAATTAAACAGACAGACGGTGGTACTGCTCAAAGCAAAGATCTCCTGGTACTCCTGGAGGTGTAAAGGTGTCTGCATGCAGTATCTCTAGAGTGATGAAAGAAAGAAGTTGGGCATATGCCCGCTCACCAATCCTATGGACAGCATGGCCTCCTAGGAACAGAGTTCTTCCTCACGCTCTTGGCTGGTTGCAGGGATGTGCAGAGTTAACACCTGATGGCCTGTCTGCATAGGGAGCAGATATTTCTGTGTAAAGACTGGACAATGATACAGGGGTGTGGAAATGTTTGAAAAAACTACTTGTCCAGGGACTAAATCGGCGTGTTACATACTTGTCCCTCATGACAATCTACTTGTCCAGATGAAAAAAATTATAATTTTAACCAAAACCGTATTTAAATTAGAGGTGATATTAGGAATGTTTTAAAAACAAAAGGGTTTTATGGCAACTTAAATGTGTAACATTTTTAACATTGTGCTGTTTTTCACCCCCCTTCCCCCCCGAAGATTACATAAAACCCCCAAACATGATATATTTTCTGAAATCAGAAACCCTAGAGAATAAAAGTGCTAGTTTAAATTTTTTATGTCGCAGGATATTAATGCAAAATTTAAGTAAAAAAAGGTAATTTTAGGGCACAAAAAAAGCAATAAATTACCATTTTTAAAAAAAATATAAAAGATGAGGTTGCATCGAGTAAACAGATTTCCAACATGCCAAACCTTAAAATGTGCGTGCGCTTGTGAAATGGCAACGAATTTCAGTACCCTAAATTTTGTATAGGTGATGCTTTTATAGCCCCTTTTGGGCCATCAGTTTAGTGTTAAGGAGGAGGTATGCTGCTAGAATTATTGCTCTCATCCTGGCGTGCGTGGTGATATGTGACATGTGTATCAGAATCAACGTTTACATGTATAGAGTGTGCTTTTATGTTTGTATGTGCATATATGTGGGGGGGCCTCCTTTTTTTTGGTGGGGCGGGATGTTATGTGCTTAGGTGTAACTTTAATTTTTTACAATTAAAAAAAAAAAAAAATATATATATATATATATATATATATATATATATTTTTTTACACTTAATTTTTTTTCATCATATTATTATTATTATACAGTATTTATATAGCGTTATATAGCGTTATATAGCGGTAAAAGGTTTGCTCAGCGCTGTACATTATAGTGGGGGACAGAACATGAGACAATACAGTAACAAAACAAAACACAAGGGGGTCAAGGGCCCTGCACTTTCGAGCTTACAATCTAGGAGGGAGGGAATAGTGGTACAGGAGGAAGTGGCTGTGGGGGGATGGAGTGGTAGGAGGAGTGGAGGAGATCGGCTGTTAGGTGTGGGTGGGGTAGGCTTCCCTGAAGAGATGGGTTTTCAGGGAGCGCCTAAAGGTGAGGAGGGTAGGTGACAGTCTGATGGATTGGGGTGGTGAGTTCCAGAGGGTGGGGGAAGTCCTGGAGAAGTCCTGCAGTCGGGCGTGGGAGGTGGAGACCAGGGAGCTAGAAAGTAGGAGGTCTTGTGAGAAGCGAACATTACGGGTTGGGTGGTATTTGGGTATCAGGTCAGTGAGGTAGTTTTGGGCAGCGTTATGAATGGCTTTGTATGTCTGTGTTAGTAGTTTGAATTTAATGCGTTGTGCAATCGGGAGCTAGTGGAGGGAATGACAGAGGGGGGGTGGCAGAAGTGGAGCGGTTGGTAAGGTGGATGAGTCTGGCCGCTGAGTTCAGGATAGACTGAAGCGGGGAGAGTCTGTGATGAGGTAGGGAGTTGCAGTAGTCCAGACATGAGATAATAAGGGAGTGAACAAGTTGTTTAGTAGTGTCTGGACAAAGTTCCCTATGTGATTATATTAGGTGACAGGTACTTTTTAATTAGACATCCAGGGTCTAAAAGACCCTGCATGTCTCCCCTGTACTCCACTGGATGTAAAGCAGTACACATCGCACCGCATTACATTTAGTGAATCTCTCAACAGGGACCAGGAAATTACATCATAACGTCACTTCCGGGTCAGAACAAGAAGGGGAGGGGAGTGGACATGTCCGCTCTCCTCCCTCCACTCTAGCTGATGGCGGTGAACCGGGCCCGCAGATGGGCAAGCAGAGCTCGGGAGATAGTGGGCGGGGGGAGGTTCACACTAGGGGTCAGAGAGGCTGGCACTGTGTGGAAGCAATCAGCGGCAGCGCTGCCCCTGATTGCTTCCATGTGACAGATGAGCTCTGCTGTTTGCCTGCAACAAGGCTAAAGGTAGAAAAAAAACTACCTGCCTGGTGCTCGGAACTACATGTCCCAGGCGTCGGGCGATAGGAATTCAACATCCCTGATGCTAGTACCGATGTAGAGACGCTGGTGCAATCCTTGTGTGTTGATCGGTGTCACTGCTGTGCTGAACTGATGTGCACTGATGAGTCCCACAGCAATATGCCAGCAATCTGTCTCTGGAGTCCACCTGTGTCTAGCTCTGAATCCTGTGCCAAAAGGGAAAGCCAGTCCCTTGCTGTAGAAGTTATCTACTTTCCCGGCATCCTCTTCATTCGCCAGCTCTCTGGTAGTTGTAGTTCAATCAGCACTCAGGAATACAGGATGCATTGGCTATAGGATTACAGGTCCCACAAACCTCTGCTGTGAGAAAAATCCACTCTGCTAACAGGAAGTGATGTAGCAGTCCCAGTACTGGGCACTAGGGGAAAAAGAATTAACAAAAGTCTCATCTGCGGCCGGCCAGTTCTGGGAGGGCATCATATGACGTCCTCCCAGAACGAGCTCTCCTGTGCACCCTCGGAGATCTCTGTGATCGCTGTGTCCTACGGACACAGCTGATCACGTGATATGGTAAAAGGCCAATCACAGCGGCCTTTTACCACGTGATCAGCTGTGTCCAATGACACGCTGATCACCGGGAAATGCAATTGCCGGTTCTCGGCTGCACTTTCCTAACGCTATCAGAGCGCGAGGAAAGTACTGCCGAGAACTGGCAGTTGTCAGAGCAGGAATCGGCACCGATCATCAGGGCACTGATGATCAGTGCCCTGATGATCGGTGCCCAGCAGTGCCACCCACCAGTTCCGCCCACCTGTGCCCAGTGAATTTATGAAGCTGACACCATGATCCCTAGAGGATTTAATGCTAATATTGACTTGTTTTATAGTGATCTGTAAAAAGCACAGAGATATCCAGCAGGTGATTCATAGGTTTGAATAAGGGTCATTTTAGTGACATATATATATGACAATAATAGGATGCTGTTGGTAGTGATATATGTATTCAATTTCACACTTTATTTAATGAAATTAATTATATATTTCATATTCTTTTCACATAATTAATTTACATATTTAATTGTGATTTTATTGTTCATTTAATCAATTTACTCTCTTGTTATTAGCATATTTTCACAGCACTAACTTTTTTTAATATTCCGTCATGATTCTAATTACATTACATACTACATACACTTCACATCAATATATTATTCTATTTATTTATTTTGATACAATTTCCATGATTATGTTTTCATAATAGACATCTTATAACATTTCATATGCACTTTGTGCTGTTTGATATATGTAGCTCATTTCTACATTAATTTATGCATCCAATATTTTGATCCTATAATTTTTAGTCTTTCATTTTAGCCATTTTTTTAAATATTAGCCATGCAAGATTTATTTGGATAAGAATATGTTTTTCATTAATATAGTGAAACAACTTTTATTTATAGAAATATCTGGCATTAAGATCATAGATATTACAGCAAGAATAATGGATTAGCACCTTTGGTCTTAAAGTGGTAGTTAACCTTATGAGTACACTTGTAGCTACAGGTAAGCTTACAATGAAGCTTACTTGTAGTTACAATGAATATCTCCTAAACGTGCACCAATTAGGAGATATTTGCATCGGTAATGTCCGAAGATGTCACCTATGCATGCTCAGTGATGCTCTGCATTCATGGCCACATAGTATGTCATGGGATACAGAGCACCATCCTTCAACTGTGGCTCTCGCACACCTGTGCAAGAGTGATGTTATCGCAGCCGGCCATTGAAGCAGTTGGAGCATGCAAACTGTTAAGACCAGGTGAAGATAGAAGCCTCTGCAGCAGTGACAGCTTACCACTGAAGGGCATTGTTTCTAAGGTATGGTTGTCATAATGTGCTAGTATGCGTTGTATACTAGCACATTGTGGCATAAACGTGAAAGTGACCCAGATTTTTTTTCAAGTTTACAACAGCTGGTGGATTTCTCTACTCGCTATAGCTACTTGTACTAAGTAAAGGAAGACCCTTCCAGCATCCCTATTTAAGGAACATACAAAAAATAGATTCCCTCGTATAAATGGGATTTTCAAGGCAGAAACACCATATATTAACAGTACAATACTTTTTATTCTGTTATCATAAAAATTATTTTCTTGTATTAAAAGATTGTTTGTTAAAACTTATTAGTACAGAATCATAATACATAACAATATTTTCAAGATTGTACGTTTTCAAAGATCGAAGGATCAATAGCCAATGGGTTTCGGAGACTATGGCTCCTTCAAGGGTACCTACAGGGTACAAGTTACCCCTGAAGAAGAATCCATAGTGTCTGAAACGCATTGGGTATTGATCCTTGGATCTTTGTAAACATATAAAATCTTTACAAAATTGTTATATATTATGATTTTGTACGAGTATATTGTAATGAACAATCTTTCAATATAAGAAAATAATTTTTATGATGATAACAAAAAAAAAGTATTGTACTTTTAATATGAGGTGTTTCTGCCTTGAAAGTCCCATTTATATGGTGAAATCTATTTTTGTATACTGTAGCTACTTGTATACTTTACTGATCAATGACAGTGGGGGTGCATCTGACAGCTCTATGTTTAATTATGATTGGGCGAGAAGTGGATATAAGCAAGTCTCATCCACTGAGGAAGTCTATGATGTAGGGCGGAATGGTGAGACCTGTCAACTTGCTAGTAGCAAAGGAGCGTATACATAGAGCAGCAGCAGCAGCCACCAGTCCACTGATATGAGTTCCTGGGCAGCAATCTTTGTGAGCAGTGAGAGCTGTCCTTGCTCTCATGCACATTTAGAAATAACAGAATTTTGTTGTTAACATTGTAAGTGTGATTTTATTAAAAGTCTTGGTGGTTTCTTTCAATAAAAAGGAACACTATGGATATTTTATTTTATTTTTAAGCTATATCTTCATATGATTCTGGGTTAACCATTTGGTGAAAAATAACATCCTTGGGTAGAGCCTGTCCCAACCTTAAAGGAGAATTTGTGTGTCTGACCCTTTTTTACTTAAAGCTCCTGCTATTAAGGTGAGGGTAGATCCACGAGAGAGGGTGGTGGTTCACACACGAGTTTGCCACTTGGAAGCATTTTTAAGTGAATAATTGTGGTGGTGGATTGATTTGTTTTTTTGTGGATTACTGGACATTTTTCACAACCACTTTGTTATTCATTTGCGCTGTTTGTCATATATTCTTTCTGGACTACTGAACATTCTTTCACAAACACCTTTTATTAACACATATTGCTTTACTATATTTGTTTTGCTGTTTGTATATTTGAGTACTTTTTTATTTGGTTTAGTGCAGTGTTTTTTACATACATACAGTTGCAAGAAAAAGTATGTGAACCCCTTGGGATTACGTGGAGTTTTGCATGAATTGGGCATAAAATGTGCTCTGAACGTCATCTAAGTCACAACAATAGAAGAACACAGTCTGCTGAACATAATACTACACAAACATTAGATGTTGCCATGGTTTAATTGCACATAACATGTAAACATTCACAGTGCAGGGAGGAAAAAGTATGTGAACCTTTGGACTTAATAACTGGTTGACCCTCCTTTGGCAGCAATAACCTCAACCAAACGTTTCCTGTAGTTGCAGATCAGACTTGCACAACGATCTGGAGTAATTTTGGACCACTCCTCTTCACAAAACTGTTTCAGTGTAGCAATATTCTTGGGATGTCTGGTGTGCATCGTTCTCTTAAGGTCATGCCACAGCATTTCAATCGGGTTGAGGTCAGGACTCTGACTGGGCCACTCCAGAAGGCATATTCTGTGCTGTTGCAGCCATTGTTTTGTTGAATTACTTGTATGCTTTGAGTCATTGTCCTGTTGCATCACCCATCCTCTGCAGAGCTTCAGCTGGCGGACAGATGGTCGTATGTTTTCCTGCAAACTGTCTTGATAAACTCTGTAATTCATTTTCCCATCAATGACAACAATCCGTCCAGGCCCTGAGGCAGCAAAGCAGCCCCAAACCATGATGCTCACTCCGCCATGTTTTACAGTGGGGATGAGGTTTTGATGTTGGTGTGCTGTGCCTTTTTTTCTCCACACATAGTGTTGTGTGTTCTTCCCAAACAACTCAATCTTGGTTTCATCTGTCCACAGTATATTTTGCCAGTAGTGCTGTGGAACATCCAGGTGCTCTTTTGCAAACTTCAAACGTGCTGCAATATGCTTTTTGGACAGCAATGGCTTCCTCCGTGGTGTCCTCCCATGTAATCCATTCTTGTTTAATGTTTTCCTTATTGTAGATGTGTCAACAAAAATGTTAGCATGTGCCAGAGATTTCTGTAGGTCTTTAGCTGACACTCTGGGATTCTTCTTTACCTCATGCAGCATTCTGCGCTGTGCTCTTGCAGTCATTTTTACAGGACGACCACGCCTAGGGAGAGTAGCAACAGTGCTAAACTTTCTCCATTTGTAGACAGTCTGTCTTACCGTGGACACATGAACATCAAGGCTTTTGGAGATACTTTTGTAACCCTTTCCAGCTTCATGCAAGTCAACAATTCTTGATCGTAGGTCTTCTGAGAGCTCTTTTCTGCGAGGCATGGTTCACATCAGACAGTGCTTCTTGAAACCAGTAAACCCAAAACAGGTGTGTGTTTTTTAAGGGCAGGACAGCTGTCAGCAACACATCCAATATCATCACACTGATTGGAGTCAAGGTTGGCTCACTCCTGGCTCCAATTAGCTCTGGGAGAAGTCATTAAGCTAGGGCCTCACATACTTTTTCCTCCCTGCACTGTGAATGTTTACATGTTATGTGCAATTAAACCATGGCAACATCTAATGTTTGTGTAGTATTATGTTCAGCAGACTGTGTTCTTCTATTGTTGTGACTTAGATGACGTTCAGAGCACATTTTATGCCCAATTCATGCAAAACTCCACGTAATCCCAAGGGGTTCACATACTTTTTCTTGCAACTGTACATATCACAATGGTTTAATCCCCTGGAACAACATATGTCATCTGTAATGGGAATACTTTAATTTTCAAAAATACTGTATCTTTGGAGATATCTTTGGTGAAAATGTTTGCAAGACAGAAGCGGATTAGGTAGGAATAGAAAAATATTCTAACAAAGATGTGGAATTTGATCTGTTAGGAGAGGGATGTCATTAATTTGAAGGTTTGATAGATGGATACCACAGTGACACTTTCAAGAACATCAATGAATGATGACAAAACAGACCTGTCCATAGATATAGCAAAGACTTTGCCTAATATCACAGGAAAAGAGACTTTAAAGTGTAACTAAAGACAAAACTTTATTTTTCACTTTGGACAGAGTAATAGAGGTTTGGAACCCCTGGCAGATTTTTTTTTTTTCTACCGTCTGTGTCCCATTGGGGAGATTTCCCCATAATTAGTGTTCAATGTCAACCCAAAATATAAGAATTTATATTCCTTTCACTTTCAGTGATAAGGAGAAACAGTAAAAATAGAGAATGAATCTCCCTAATGGGAGCAGAGACAGCAATAAAAATTGCTAGGTGTTCTAATCTCTCTCCACTGTATTCATGCCACTGGATATTACATGAGATAAATACTGCACATTTTGATGAAAAAAAAACACATGCCTTATTTAAGTAGAGTTTTTTTAGTGAATTGCAAAAAGCTTTTTTTTACCTCTAATCATAAAGCAGGTAATATCATTTTGGAAATTGAGACCATTATCTTTTATAGGAAAAACAGATCGCCCTGCACCAATGAAGTCACTTATGGTGAACCTTTATTGAGCCAGCAAAAAATAATGCTCATCTGTACAAGTAGGTGAAATACATCTTTCACACTTTCAGTGAGTTTGTGTTGGCTCGATAAAGATTCACCATGAGTGACGTCATTACAGAATACAGAGTGCTAACAGGCTCATTTTGGCAGGCCCCAGATGTGCTTGCTACAGTGATCGAGGAGGACACGTGAGGTTTGGTAACAGTTCCTTATCTTCAATTGTCCTTTATTTACACTCTAAATGCGTATAAATGAAGCGGCGATCCCTCAAGCCACTACTCTCTCACTTAGTTCAAAAGGGCATTAGATATCGTTGGGCCTACCCTTTTCGCCTGCAGTTCACTCTTAATAGAAAGTCCTATGGGTTTGTTACATTCCAGGATGGCAAGGAGTTGCTGCTTCAGCTGGGTGTTATCTCTCGCAGTCCGGCATCCCATTCCCCTACGGGATCGGCTTCTCGACCTCCGCTGCTCCTGCCATTGTGGACTACACCAAACTCTAAGAAGAAGGAGTCACGGAATCCGCCTGGGAAGATCTCTTGAACTCCCGTGTTCTTTTGGGGACTCTTCACTGTGATGTTTTGATTGGTGGTGGCCTCTCTGTGGCTCCTGGGAGTGTTGGCAGCTGCTGCTCTGTTGTTGCGGGGGGATTGGCGGGGAGGTGGGGACAGGACCTGGGGATTGCATTACATCTGTTTGCTGAATGCCATTTCAGAAGGTTCAATTGTTTTGTTCTTATATTTTTATGCACTAAACTTTTGATTTATTGCTGATGGGTTACTGTTACTGTCGGTGCCGGAGGGTATCTTTGCGCTCTCCCTGACTGGAAGACTCTTCCCCGAGATCGCTTCTCTGGGCAGATCCATTCCACTACAGGGCTATTGCTCTGTATTTCCTGGTACATAGTCTGATTAATTTATATAGTATTGTTTCGTGTACCACGGTTACTTGACACTCGGACTTTTGTGTTCCGAATGTCTTCTCCTTTCTCTTTCCTTTTTCTCCAATTTTTCTCTCTTTGTCTTTTTTTGTTTTCCTTTGGGGTCAGCTGGCAATATTTAGGGACTCTTAGGGACATTTTCACTCTTCAGGAATGGAGGGTCTCTATCCTGCTTAGCTCCTTAATTACTTATAATGTCTTCCCTACGGTCAACTAGAGGGGGTATTCGTCTAATTTCTCACAATGTTCAGGGGCTTAATTCCCCCTCCAAATGCATACAGGCTTTTAGTTTGTACCACTCCCTTGTGGCAGATATAGTTGCTTTACAGGAGACGCATTTTCCCTCCTCCTTCTCTCCGCGCTATCCATAAAAATTACCCTGTCTGCAAACGGGGGGGTGGCCCTTTGCTATTCTCGCCGACTGTCCTTTACCGAATCTAAAATTATCCGGGACAGGGAGGGGCAATATCTTCTGGTGAAAGGCCACTTGGGAGGCAACCTTATCACTTTTCTAATTTATTATACTCCAAATACCAATCAGGTGGAATTTTTTCAGTCCCTGCCAAGCACTCTGGTTGGGGAATTTGAGGGTGATGTTATTCTGGCTGGTGACTCCAGTTTAGCACTGGACCAGACTTTGGATCGTTCCCAAACCGTCATGCTTCAGCCTCCTTCTAGACGGAGCAGTAAGTTGGCCCAAATATTATATCGCTATGACTTTATTGATGCATGGAGAGAGGCTAATCCTACTTCTCGAGACTACTCCCATTACTCCAGGGCTCATAAAAGTTATTCCCGCATTGATCATATTTTTCTTCATACACATTCACTCCCCATACTTCTTACTGCTAAAATCTTCTCCACGCCCTGGTCTGATCATGACCCAGTTTCTATAACCTTATCGTCCGGGACACCTGGTAAGACGGCTTTTCACTGGCATCTTAATGACTCTATTTTGGGTAACCCCTCTCATTGTCGGGAAATCTCCTCACACTTACAAGCATTTTTTGACTTCAATAAAGCAGAGAACACGAACCCGGCGGTTAATATGGCAGCTCATAAGGCCTCAGTCAGGGGGTGTATTATTCAACTTTCTTCTCATCTTAAAAAAGCCCGAAATGACCTACTTACCACTAAAACTCAGTCATACACTGACCTGGTTGCTCAACATAAGCAAAATCCCAGTCCTGATTTGTTACTTAAACTTGACCAGGCCCGACTGGAACTTAATTTGTGTCTTACTACCACTGCCGACAAGCAATTTCGTTGGTCTAATCATAAATTCTTTACTTGGAGGGACAGACCTGGCACCTTGTTAGCACGCAAGCTGACTCCCAGACATTCCCGGACGGCTTTCCCCAAACTCAGATTGGATAATGGTTCGTTATCCTAGGACCCTAGTAAGATTCTCCACAAATTTCATTCTTTCTACACTAAACTTTATAGCTTGCCCAAAGAGGGTTCTTCTCTTGACACCTTTTTGAGGTCTGTTTTGCTTCCCCCCCTCCAGAAGGCCCATAAGGAGATGATGGAACGGCCTATCTCAGGTGAAGAAATCGGGAACGCGGTGAAATCTCTTGCCTCTCATAAAGCCCCAGGACCAGATGGTCTTCCCAATAATTATTATAATGCTTTCCCTGATATTTTGACACCCCATATGGCCCTCTACTTTAATTATTTGTGGGACGGGGGAATGGTACTCCCAGATGAAAATAAGGCATTCATCAGCATCATCCCCAAGCCTCTCAAGGACGCCGCTATGGTTTCCAATTACCAGCCTATTTCTTAATTAACTGAGATTTAAAGATTCTTACTAAAATCCTGGCCCTATGTCTCCATAAATTTCTGGCCCTATATATTCATGATGACCAGTCAGGATTCATAAGCGGTCGACAAACATCTGACCAAATTTGACGGACTATAGCTTTGCTGTTAGCTGTGCAGTCCAATTGGGACGGGTCTTCACAGAGGGAAATTCTACTACTGTCACTGGATATTCAGAAAGCATTCAACAGTCTGTCTTGGGACTATTTGTTTCAGACGTTAGACAAATTCGGGTTTGGCCCTCATTTTACGACGCTGTTAGGGGCCCTATATTCTACTCCGTCCGCTCAAGTTTCCATTCGTGGATATAAATCAGCCCCTTTTTCAATAGAACGAGGAACTAGACAGGGATGTCCTCTTTCTCCATTGCTCTTTGCTTTGGCAATGGAACCACTTGCGATTGCTATTCGCGCTGATCCCACTATCTCGGGCGTCTACTGTGGTCAACGGGATCATAAATGCGCCTTATTTGCTGATGATGTTCTCATGTATGTATCTAATCCTCAAACATCTCTGCCTGGTTTCTTCCACTTGTTTCATCGGTTTTCTGAGGCCTCTGGTCTTACGCTTAACTCGTCTAAAACGGTTGCCTTAGATATCTCGTTACCCGATTCAGAGGTTCGTTACCTCCAGGAAAATTTTGATTTTCAGTGGGCCCCTGGTTCTCGCCCCTATCTAGGGATTCACCCCACGAAATCTATATCGACGTTATACAAGACCAACTATCTCCCGCTTTTCAAACTACTTAAAAATGACTTACTAGACTGGCAGGATCTTTCACTTTCCTGGTTCGGTAGAATTAATTCTATTAAAATGACCTTTTTACCGAGATTATTGTACTATTTCAGGATGCTACCAATCATGGTCCCCAAACGGGAACTGTTATTACTACAAGCAGCAGTCTCTAGATTTATATAGAGGGGAAAACACCCTAGGATTAACAAGTCTACCTTATTCTCCCTGAAGAGGCAGAGTGGTTTGGGACTCCCTAATCTCTTGGCGTACTTTCAGGTGGCCCAAATAGCACAGTTATCATGTACTACGGCCAGGGGATATGTCCCCCAATGGGTTGGGATTGAGGCTCTTTCATGCCATCCATATGCTATTGGTACTCTCGTGACTTCCCAGTGGATTGCGTCCTCCTCTTTTGTGTCCTACTCTATCCTATTTGTTATCGGTGTGGGATAGATGGCGAGCTCGCAAACCTTTCTCCTCTCCACATACCCCATTAGCCCCAGTGTTTGGTAATCCTGAGTTTACCCTGGGTCTATCTCCATCGGTGTGCCAGTGGTGGATTAATAAGGGTCTGTTACATATTGGAAACTATTTAGATGGGCTTCGTCCTGGGTCACTTCAACATTTTTTGACAAAATATCAGATGCTTCCCGGAGAAATATTTTGATATCATCAGATTCGCTCTTTTATCATTAGCAAACTTAGATTACTCAAAGAACCTTGTGCGCTTACTTCCCTCGAGGTCTCCTGTGGAGCAGGTGGGATGATGCGAGGTCGTTTATCCATTATTTATGCTTCCATTGTTGATTCCCTCACTAAATTATCCTACATGACCCAATGGGATGGGGATTTAAATAGTTCATTAGATTTAGATACATGGCGGAATGCGGCTCATGCTTTATCAAAGATCTCGATTAACACTGATCTTGTTGAATCCAATTATAAAATGCTACTTCGCTGATATTTGGTTCTTACTCGCCTAGCCAAAATGTACCCCTAAGTATCATCTAGCTGTTTCCGACGCTGTGGTCAAGAAGGTACTATGTTCCACGTTTGGTGGAAATGTCCAGTTGTGAGTAGGTTCTGGATCCGCATATTTAATTTTATATATTCGGTAACAGGAGTTAATATCTGTAGATCACTGGAAGTGGCCTTGTTTCATATACTACCCGCTGACGTTCCCAAAAAATCGACTAAACTAATTTTATACCTCTTACTGGCCATACCATAGCTAGAAGTTGGAAATAATCTGTGATCCCGTTAGAGAGGGTGAAACAAAAACTTAACTGGATAATGGTAAACGATAAACTTACAAGTATTGTCAATGACGGTGTGTCCAGATTTGAGGGGACTTGGGAGCCTTGGATTAGTTACATTTCTGTATCATGAGAGTCTTACAGCTGACCCCCCCCCTATTTTTCTCCTTTCCCTTAGCAGTTGTTTCCTCCTTCTTTTCTCTCTTTCTCTCTTTTTCTACTTTATCCGCTGAATTGTTTTTGTTACATTTGGTTTATTTCTACGGTTCAGTCTCTGTTTATTGATTGATGAAACCTGTACGTCTTGATGGCAATGGCACTCTCTGTGTGTATTCCTATTGCCTTTGTTAGTCAATTTTTTTTTGCGTGCCTATCAGTGTTGTGATTGTGATTCTATATATCGTTCCACCATGTAGGTGGACTTTTTTTGCCACCTCGTTTTATGCTATTATATGCCTGTTTCTCAATAAAAATATTGAAATATAAATGCATATAAATGCAATTATTTTGATGGTATAGTTGGCACTGTGTGTTTATCTGCATTTAGGTGTGTTCAATTTAGCTGTATTTAGAAAAAATAGAATTCTGTGCACTCAAGGGCAAATTAGATATTCTGAATGCACCTAGGTGCATGTAAAGGCAAGCACATTTAAAAGCAAGAGAACTTGGTTTGGAAAGCATACAGGTTTTTATGCTTCCCAGATAATTATCTTGCACTTAAGTAGCCTAAACACAGCAGGCTAGTGTGAATGTAGCCCTAAAAGGAAAAGCTGCCATTGAACAAGCCAACAGGCATAAGTGAGTTAATCTGCAAAAATTGTAGATTGGGACAACACTCTTGAGGAGGATTATTATGGATTATTAGCACTCTACACCGTTTTGCAGCCACAACTGCTTTTGTTATGTAGCAACGTTCTAGATGGGTGCTAGGATTAGTTATAGTGCTGGCTCACTGTGTTCAGTGGAGCTGGGTGCGTTTTTGGTTAGGTACAGTTGCAAGAAAAAGTATTTGAACCCCTTGGGATTACGTGGAGTTTTGCATGAATTGGGCATAAAATGTGCTCTGAACGTCATCTAAGTCACAACAATAGAAGAACACAGTCTGCTGAACATAATACTACACAAACATTAGATGTTGCCATGGTTTAATTGCACATAACATGTAAACATTCACAGTGCAGGGAGGAAAAAGTATGTGAGGCCCTAGCTTAATGACTTCTCCCAGAGCTAATTGGAGCCAGGAGTGAGCCAACCTTGACTCCAATCAGTGTGATGATATTGGATGTGTTGCTGACAGCTGTCCTGCCCTTAAAAAACACACACCTGTTTTGGGTTTACTGGTTTCAAGAAGCACTGTCTGATGTGAACCATGCCTCGCAGAAAAGAGCTCTCAGAAGACCTACGATCAAGAATTGTTGACTTGCATGAAGCTGGAAAGGGTTACAAAAGTATCTCCAAAAGCCTTGATGTTCATGTGTCCACGGTAGGACAGACTGTCTACAAATGGAGAAAGTTTAGCACTGTTGCTACTCTCCCTAGGCGTGGTCGTCCTGTAAAAATGACTGCAAGAGCACAGCGCAGAATGCTGCATGAGGTAAAGAAGAATCCCAGAGTGTCAGCTAAAGACCTACAGAAATCTCTGGCACATGCTAACATTTTTGTTGACACATCTACAATAAGGAAAACATTAAACAAGAATGGATTACATGGGAGGACACCACGGAGGAAGCCATTGCTGTCCAAAAAGCATATTGCAGCACGTTTGAAGTTTGCAAAAGAGCACCTGGATGTTCCACAGCACTACTGGCAAAATATACTGTGGACAGATGAAACCAAGATTGAGTTGTTTGGGAAGAACACACAACACTATGTGTGGAGAAAAAAAAGGCACAGCACACCAACATCAAAACCTCATCCCCACTGTAAAACATGGCGGAGTGAGCATCATGGTTTGGGGCTGCTTTGCTGCCTCAGGGCCTGGACGGATTGTTGTCATTGATGGGAAAATGAATTACAGAGTTTATCAAGACATTTTGCAGGAAAACATACGACCATCTGTCCGCCAGCTGAAGCTCTGCAGAGGATGGGTAATGCAACAGGACAATGACTCAAAGCATACAAGTAATTCAACAAAACAATGGCTGCAACAGCACAGAATATGCCTTCTGGAGTGGCCCAGTCAGAGTCCTGACCTCAACCCGATTGAAATGCTGTGGCATGACCTTAAGAGAACGATGCACACCAGACATCCCAAGAATATTGCTACACTGAAACAGTTTTGTGAAGAGGAGTGGTCCAAAATTACTCCAGATCGTTGTGCAAGTCTGATCTGCAACTACAGGAAACGTTTGGTTGAGGTTATTGCTGCCAAAGGAGGGTCAACCAGTTATTAAGTCCAAAGGTTCACATACTTTTTCCTCCCTGCACTGTGAATGTTTACATGTTATGTGCAATTAAACCATGGCAACATCTAATGTTTGTGTAGTATTATGTTCAGCAGACTGTGTTCTTCTATTGTTGTGACTTAGATGACGTTCAGAGCACATTTTATGCCCAATTCATGCAAAACTCCACGTAATCCCAAGGGGTTCACATACTTTTTCTTGCAACTGTAAATTTAGCTTGCCTTGATGTAATCTGTGTGACAGCTGATTAATTAGGTCAGTTCAGTGTTCTTGGCTGCTGCAAGTCTGATAGCTCTCTCTCTGCTTTCCAGAGAATTGTAGAATTCTCTAAAACATATGTGTGGAGCTATGCAGATGGCAGTATGAATATTTATGCAAACCTGGCCAATATGAGGGAGCAGGGACCTGAAGGCTGCTGGGAGTCTGTATATATTCTCTGGGATACTGAGCTCTGGGTCTCTTTCTGCTCAGGATCAGTCCAGCCTGAAGGGCAGCTTCCTTCTAGGGCTACACTGCCATGTGCTTGCTGTTCGTGAGGCTTCAGGTGGGTGACCTGGGGGCCTGGATGCTGATGCTAAGGAGAGCTGACTTAGGGGCTGTCTGCAAAAGATTTAGCTTGGTATCACTGGAGAGAGGTGTTGCTTGGAAGTTAGAAGAAAGCAACCAACTGCCCATGGACATTCTGTGAGTACAAATTGCTGTGAGAGATCTTAAAGACTTTTGGGCTGCTGCCACCCCTCTTCTGCTAGAGACTCAGCTGTGTGTATGCTAAAGGAAACACCAGCTGGTGTTCTGAAGAGCTTAGTCTATCTATTTCTCTGTGAAGGGACTCTGCTCTTGTTGCTCTGAAGAAATATGTCTGTGTGCTTCTATTACAAACCAAGTCTACATTTTGCTATATGCAAGGACTTCTGCTTCAACTGTTTAGAAAGAAGTTCACTGTCCTTGTACATAGTTCCTGTTTGGAGTATCCAACTTAATTCCCTCAACCCTATCCATGTTCTCCAAACATAAAAACAAAACCCCTAGACTGCTTATTGAGGAAAATGGTGACTGTGTTTGTATGCCTGGATGTGGGGCATTCCACTGGGAAAGAACCCTTTGCAAACTTACAGCGACTCCTACAGGTGTATGCGCTACAGTTAGTTGGCCCTTTTGTTTGAGAGCTAAAGAAAAATATGCATTTGACATAACAAACTGTTTTCACTAAGTTACCAGTCTTCGATGGCAGGGAAGAAGCAACATACAGGCACTGTCCCCACTATTTTGCACATTTTTGTGATGTCCATTCCTGCAAACAACTCACCTCAGATGGTGTACTGCACAAATTATTATTAAATTCATTGACAGTTGCAGTCGATCCCTTTCTGCCCCTTCTAAGTAGATTTTGCATTCCTGTAGACTTGCGTGTGAATGTAAAACTTGCCTGATGCAAACAAAAGTCTGTCAACAGATGTACAATGTTTGGTTTTTAGGAACTATATTTCTCAGTGTCTGGCGATGGTGAGGGTTATTAGAAATATGATTATGCAGTGGTGGTCAGCATGAGGGAACCACTTCATCAGGATGAAAAGAAAGGTGAAGGTCCTTCCCTGTATTTCTCTTTGGATCCCATTGATGTTGACATTAGCTATGATTTTGCCTTCTGCAGTCTGTTTTTATAGGCACATCTTTGAGACTTGTGGTCACCACATCACGAAATGTTGGTAACTTCTTAACCACTAATAAAACCTTCCAAAAACCATATATATATACATATATATATATATATATATACACACACACATACAGTACATACATATATAACTCAGAGCACCAGACAGGAACACAGTGGTGCCTGAGAAAACACACGTACACTACGCACAGTATATACAATGTGGTGTATGGCAGTGATCAGTGCCATGCTCACACCCACCCACTCTCTTGCTCCTAGACACTCTCTCCCAGGTCTCCCTCTGTTTAAATCTGGCACCAGCTTCGTCTGCACAGCTGCTACTAGCCCGAGCCTCCCATTGGCTGCCCAGCTTCCATTTTACTGTAACTGGACAGGCAGAGGGCTGGGTGCTGAAAGAGTAATAGAATTATGCAGAGGCCAGGAGAGGGAGGGTTACAGGAGGAGTGGAAAGCTGGAGTAACCGTCTAGGACACATAAAAGGGTGCGAGAATGGCCAATCTCAGATCAGAGTCCCATGTCCGAGAACCCGGCCAGCTTCAGAACTTGTAACAAAGATGGGGGTGCTATGAGGGTGCTAGCAATATTTTTGAGGGTGCTATAGCACCCCCAAGCATTCACTTGGTACCACCTCTGGATATAAAAGTCGTTGGTGACTGTGGACTTGTGTAGCACTACCCCCGCAGGAGCCGCTTTTATTTTTGCCAGGTCTCCTCTTGATTCACCCTGCAGCCAGGCACAAAGTATTTTACACAGCCAGGTACACAGACTTTCAGTTGTTGGCTCCAATGACCAGTCTAGGGGATGTTGTTTTTGGAGTTTTATTGTAGAATTGGGGATGGGGATTGAGTAATTTGTAGGATACTCCATTATTGTAGAATTGGGGAAGGAGATTGAGGAATTTGTAGGATACTCCAAAATTAGAACTATTCACACTGAGGATCTCTTAGTTAAACACTGTCAAAGTCCTGACTGAAAGCAGATAGAAGACTTCTCTTTAGATTATAGCAACAAGTGGTTTAGGATTGAGCAAAGTCCCTTGCAGTGGCAACAGTTGGAAAAGCTCTTCAGAACACCAGCCAGTGTTTCCTTTTCTCAGACCCATGCTGACTATCAAGCACCAGTTCACAAGATCTCTCAGTGTTTGTACTCACAATGCCCAAGGATAGAATGGTATCCTCCTTCCAATCTTCCCAGCGACACCCTTCAGTGATACCAGACAGATCCGTGGCACACAGCTCCCCTCAGTCAGCGTACTGAATAACCAGGGTAATTCTTTCTAGCTCTAGGCCCTCAGGTTGCTCACCTGAGTCCGCATGGCAGCAGATGCAAGATGAGGCAAGCCTGCCTCCAGCCTGGCTTAGTGCAGCTCTCTCCAGGGAAGACCCTAAGCCCATATGCTCATAGAACATAAATACCATTCCCAGCATGCAATGGGACCACCTTCCCCTGCAATTTGCCAGAGATGTATCCATATTCACACTGTTCATTTGGCTAGCCTATACCTATGTTCTGGAAGGCTCTCATAGCTTCCTGAAGGCAGGTAGAGCTCAAGACAAACTCATCCAGCACCAGAGTTTAAGAGTAGACCTAACTAATCAATCACAGCACTCTGTTAAGCAGAATATCTGGCTTTCTAAGAATGCTAGTTCCCCTAATATCAAGTTGACATTCCAGCTTTAGCATATTTTAATTCACTGATCTAGAACAAATATAGAAAAAAAGAATTCTGTTTATTTTCTCACTTGCTGCATTTTCATTTCAGGTCAATGATTTGGGGTATTGGAAGCATTTTTATGAGGACGCGATGAAAGGTGTATGCTACAAAAAAATCTGTCTACATTAGCATAAAAGGTATGTGACGATTGGGGATTGGACATTCTTTGTTTTTTGTATTGCATCTAAATGGAATGAACAAGGTGAAACTTCAGTAACATTTACTTTCTCGCTTTTTTAAAATCTGTATTCTCAAATAGCTATATTGGTGCTCAAACAATGAAGGCAACGTTGCAACGAGCATAGAGTAGCAATAAGTCAAACTGGTGTTATAAAAACAAGAATAGGCTGTTGGATGAGCCTTACAAAGAAAGTTGTATTTTGAAATGCTGATCATTTTTTATAGAAAGTACATTGAGAGGAATCTAATAAAGCTATTCTTAAAGAATCATTGCCAGTTTGCAGCTAAGGAAACTGGATGTAATCAAAGTGATTGTAAAGGCTACTTAAAAAAAAACAGGTTTATACTTACCTGTTCTGTGCAATGTTTTTGCCAGAGCAGCCCCACTTCTCCTCTTCTTGGGTCCCATGCCGGCACTCCTAGCTCTTCCTCTTCTCAGTGTGCCACATAGGAAACTCCTTCCTATTGTGGCACACCTGTGGGCTAGATCCTGAGCTGCCCTGCCTGTGTCTATAGACACAGACAGCCATGCTCAGCCCCACCCCTTCTCCTCACAGGTTGTGATTGGTAGCATCAAGAGCCAATGCCGTACAGAGGTATGCCAGTGCTCACAGTGCGGCATGTCTGTACTGTGAAACAGTCATTAATGTGACAGCTTTTTGCACAAGGCTCTCTTCCTTGCAGAGTACTAAATGTAAACAAAGGGGCTGGGGATAGTGATGATGTCATTATTATATTTGAGAAATGACTGATGTCATTGGGTAGGTGGAGCCTGAAGGGGAACTGAGAAACTAGTCCTCAAAGCTGTTGAGTGACAGTGCACAGCAGTAGGCAGATTTGAGAGCTTCTATTGGACTGAACAGCAGCTATGGATATGCCCACTGTCTTGCACTGTCAATAAACAGCCAGATGGACCTTATAGGAAACTGAGGATTTGCCCCTAATACTTCAAAACTTGGCTATGCGTCTGTCAGTGTGATCAAAACAGTGGTTGGGGAGGGAGAGCGCAGATGGAGTGTCCAGTATGGATGCTCAGATCTCATTGCCAGGCATACACAGATTAATTTATGCTGACTAAATATATGTGAAGATATTCCTACGCTGCCAATCAACCAATAAACTGTATACATGAAAAAAAAAATATATATATATAATTTTTTTAAAAGTGTATTATAAATTTTGTGTCCTCTGACTACTAAGTAACTAATTGAACTAATTAAAAATGGGTGCTGAGAAACACCTACATGTGTTCCCACATAAACATAAACAAAGAAAAAAAATTAGTGTAGCGCTACACTTAAATAATTATGATTTAAACCATCATCATTCAGATAAAACAAATCAATGAACATTTTGCACAAAACAAAAAGTGCAACCAGAAATAATTTTAAAGAATTTTAAGTCCAAAATCATAGTGCTACAAATGTAGTAACTCCACGTGTGAAGTAAATCTATAGCTTCAAAAGACGCATTGTCAATATTGATGACTTAGTCCACAATCCCAGTGCTATATATCCAAAGGTCAACACATGCAACAGCAGACCTTCTAAGAACATACAGAGTACATACAGTACATACATAGCTCAGTTCCTGAGGATCACAGTCTAAGTTATCTTCATCCCTCCATGGGCATACTCACTAGGGTGAAGCTGTGCCATGGCTCTAGAACTGTAAAGTGCATTGCACAGTACACAATGGTCTAGGAAGCCACAATCAGGACCTAGGGACCAACGGCAAGCTCCAAAACCTTCTGTCTGGGTGGGGTACTGCCTCTAAGGCTTCGCCAAGTATTAGCCAATCTGGATTACTGCAAAAGAATCTCAGCTCAGCAGCATATAAACAAAGTCTTAATTGAAATATAAAAGATCTTTATAGAAGAAAAAGGACTAGTAAAAATTATAAAACATTTTTATAGAGAAAAGACAACAATCCTCCTAGGACACTAGCAAAAAAATCTGAAGCAAGATGGGAGTGGAAGAGGTTCTACTTAGCAGGCCAATGGTTTGTTTGGTTGCCATTGCCCAATTCCTCCTGAAGGCAGCAGTATAACCCTATTGTCTATGAAATATTACTGTCCCTGTGTCCCTTAATGAACAATGAAGAAACAGTCTATTTTGTGCACAACTTGCGTTGTTTGTGCATTACTAATTAGGTCTTCAGTACATTCTAGACCAATTGTCAATTTTAAATCTTATTCTCAGAGTATGTTCTGGTCTTCCATATCCTTTGGATAAATAAAAAAGTAAAAATAAATATTTAATGAGTATAAGGTGATTACTGTAAAAAAATCAAAATTTTTTGCTATCATTTTATTTCACAATGCTTTATTTGTGTGTGTTGCTTTGATGCAGTGCAGTTCCTCTTTAAACTCAGCCTGTACGTATTTGTGAAGAGTCATTTCCTGCGAGCACCAGGCAAATGTAAGCAGCATATGTGTTAAGTCTAGCTTAATTTTCCAGTTTAGGAACACAATCTTCTATATTTTTCAATATAATATCATAGTTGCCAATTTTTCAAAAACAATTTCTAGGGAAGCTTTTTGTTGTGTGTCCAGCAAGCCATTGTGTGTGGACAATTACTTTAACAGCTTCCCGTCTGCCCTATAGTAGTAATACTGCTACAGGGCGGCATGGGTGCACAAAATCACATGTATATAAATGTGATTTTACATTTCTGGGTAGGGGGCACATGCATGGCTCGGCAGAGCAGCAGATCCTTGGTGCCATGCAGGTCTCCTGCAGACCTGCAAGTATATCTGCTTGTCTGTGCGGGATCTTTAGTCTGTACAATCTTGCAAAGAATACAGTGATAAACACCAATTACACTGAAAACACATTTTTCAGAAAATGTTTAGAAAATATCATTTAACGCTGACCCTTCTGCTTAGTACTGTGACTCTGTTGTGGCCGGTGATGGGTTGAAGTTATTTGTAGGTGGTAAAGATCCTGTGTAAAAAAACTAGTTAGGACTCTGTCACACAATGTAATATAATCTGCAACATAATGAATGCAGTAAAGGGGTCAGGAGTATAATGTATAACATGTCATATACATTGCATGTCATGAAAAGAGGAAGTACCCACCAGGGGCAGACTGACCATTTGGAAACTCGGGCACTGCCCGAGGGCCCGGGGTCAGTAGGGGGCCCCATGAGATGCCCCTGGTACCTTTTTCATAGGCTTTTTTGAGTTTGGGCATGGACACAGGGGCCCCATGATCCCCTATTGCCCAGGGGCCCCATAAGTTGTCAGTCCGCTCCTGGTACCCACGCATCTATGGAGTCAGTGGAGAAAAATGCTGCCGGATCAATGTCTGCGGGATTTAAAAATGATGCCGTGGAAGGAAAAATACAATGTTTGTCCTTAAGAAAAAATCTTTTTCTTCCAATCTTGTGAGGGACACAGGAATACAGAGTAGTAATTCATTGAATTTGAGGTTATATGCAGCTGTCATCAGTAAGTGAACACTGTCAAACAGAAAGAAACATTGAAAAATTGATATTTCTAAACATGTGCACACCGGAAATTTTTGTTTCATTTTCAGATCCATTTGTTAACCCCTTCATGCCTAAGAGTAAAACAAATCTTAATGTCTAAGCAAAATTTTACAACTTTGACATGTGTTAGTAAAATTGTACATATCATTACAACTACTTTGTACATCCAGGTGAATTATACCTTGTTTTTTCAGGAGAAATTGGGCTTTCATTTGGTGGTAAATGGTAATGGATATCTCCTGTTCTTTTTTTATTATCAAAGGAAATCTGGCCCAAAATAGTAAAAAAATAATTTTTTTTTAAATTGAGCTGTGTGTTTCTTATTACTACTATAACCTACCACCAAAGAACAACCCAAAATAAATTCTCCAGCTCTTGATGAGCACAATGATACCACATATATGTATGTTATTTGTTGTTTGTTCCTGTAGTAAAGCTCATAAAAAATAGTGCACATTTTGGTTTTTAATGTTTTTTTCTTCCTAAAACAAACCGACACTGATACCAATTTTAAAAATGTTTACAAAATATTATATCCTGACTTTTGACCCTGACCTTGACCCAAACCCTAACCCTGGGACTGAAGTAGATCAAGCTTTGTTTTAGGTAATTTATTTTATGTTTTAACATTTCTTTCTTTCTTTTTTTTGTTTTTACACACAGTTGCTTTCTTTACTCTGTCCATTTCGATAGCAAAAAAAGACGGGGGTGGGCTTCACAGTGACTGATCAGGAGGTCCGGATCCCTATTGTTAAAACAGAACTTGGGGCACTCAGTGACAGCCCCACAAAAAAAGACCAGTTCTGTGAGGCCGAATATTTGTGTTATGTCAGTGCCAAGGGGTTTAGTGAAGAATTCGTCCACCACTGAATCCTTAACAACCATAACTCATCTGCTGTCAGTAGGATTCTTCACCGAACACATCTGCTCCTATGTCCTGTCATACGCTGAATGACAGATAAACGTGGGGGCGGGGGTCATCCGGTGACAGTGTGAAACCCCCCAAAGTCAAATAAACTGATAGGATGCCCAAAATTTACAAAAAGCACCAATTTGTTTTTACTTACGAAATCATTTTTTACTGACTTCAAAAAAGTACATAAAATGTTTGTTTTAAGTGAACATATCAATATTTAATCTATAAACATATAGCTAGTGCTATTAGTAGTGTTATTAAGTTATAAGAAAAGTAAAAAAACATATTTCTCCATTTCAATGAAGGTCAGGTTAATATAACCCCACAGTTATGTCACCTGTGTCCAGCTAGAAAGATTTCCCTTTCAATTTCAGTCCTGTAGACAGTTAGCCACCAACACAGAAATTCAGGGGAAATCCCAGGTAGCCACCAGGATCAATAGAATAGAGGTCCCCTCAATTTCTGTTCTGAATTTGGTGGAAGAGTAAATAGGGCAAATGCAGGGTGAATCACTCCAGCTGAAGGACATAACAGTTACCAAAGGGACAGTAATGCCAATGCATTGTTAAAATAACAAATTACTAAAGGAGTTTGCAGCAGTTTTCAGTTGAACAGGTGTTCCCATGTGAAGGTTTCCCCTCACCACTTGTTCCAGTGAAAACTGCTGCAACAGACCACCTTCTGCAGAGTGAATACACTAAGGTAAGGGGGGGTTACTGCTATAAGAGGGAACCTTTATATCAGTGCCCTCACTTATCTTACTGTATCACTCCCCCTCAGGGGCGGACTGACCATTTGGGAACTCGGGCACTGCCCGAGGGCCCGGGGTCAGTAGGGGGCCCCATGAGATGCCCCTGGTACCTTTCATAGGCTTTTTTGGGTGTGGTTTGAGTGTGGGTGAGGACACAGGGGCCCCATGATCCCTTATTGCCCAGGGGGCCCCATGAGTTGTTAGTCCTCCCCTGCTCCCCCTTACATCTGTGACCCCCCCAGAATGGCCTGGTGATATACTCTGGTTTCTCTTCAGATCAAATGCCCTCTGGAGGTGAACAAAATATTACACTTCTAGGACAATCTCATTGGTGTAGCACGGTGATCGATAGATTGTCATATCTCAAAAAGTATTAATTAAAAGTAATAATATACTTCCCAGAGGTGAACCAAACAATTACACCACTAGGGTAATGTCCATTAAAAATTATGTAACGTTTATAAACCAAAATTATTGAATGAAAAAATTGTTTCATAAGAATTACATTTTAAGAATAAGCTGACCATCTCAGTATTGATCCTAACAGAAAATATATATAAAATAGAAAACAAAACAACAAATTATTGTTAATAAAACAATTAATATTCCAGTCAACATTCAAACCATATGGAACATAGGTCTTAAGGTCACAAATCCACTTGACCTCAAGTAGGGATATCTCTCTCTTGGCTTTACCCCCTCTCCAGTGGGGAACATACTTGTCAATGGCAAAGAAGGTAGCTCCTTCTGGGTTCTTATTATGGAATAATGCATAATGACGTGAAACACTATGCCATTTAAAACCCTTCCTAATATTGGCAATGTGCTCATTGAGGCGAATGTTTAGTTCCCTAGTAGTGCGTCCAATATATTGCTTACCACAAGGACAGATATACTACATTTTTAGTCCTCAATGTTTGAGTAGAATGAAAATGTAATATATTTTTATCCCTAAGCTTGTTGACCTTGCACATATTGCACTTCCTATAAGGAAAAAACCTTATAATCATGGAAAAATGTTGGACGTATAGGGGGATCATAAATGCTGGGAGCCACCCTATTCCTAAAAATAACTGATGGTTTTTCTGGCAAGGTTGGACCCAGTAATCAATCATTTTTTAGTACTGGCCAGTGCTTCTTAATAATTTGTTTAACTTTATAGTGTTGTTCAGAAAAAGAAGTAAGAAATGAAAGGCCAAAAGAATTGGGATCAGCAGGTACTCTAGGTCTTTTAAAAAATAGAGAGTTCCTATCAATTGCAGTCACTTCTGATATCACCCTATCCAAATCAGCCTAGTAATAACCCTTTTCTATAAATCTAGATTTAAGGAATTTAGTCTGCTCCAAAAAAATCTTGGGTGCGATTATGTCTCAAACTTAAAAATTGACTCTTTGACACCGAGGCGACCCAAGAGGGATGATGGCAACTCCCCTTTGCTATGAGGCTATTCCTATCAGTGGGTTTAAAAAAAGTGGAGGTGTTAATAATTTAATTCTGTATATTAATTTGAAGGTCCAAGACCATCAACTGATTGGTACTGGCCTCATAAGACAAGGATATACCCCTATCTATGTAGAAAATCTATATAGGATACAGGGGATGGTTAGAGGCTGTGGACATGGTACAGCAGATGGTTAGAAGCTGTGGACATGCAGGAGATGGTAGGAGGCTGCAGACGTACTACAGGAGATTTTCGGAGGCGGCGGACATACTACAGAATATGGTTAGAGGTTGTGGACATGGTACAAGAGATGATAGAAGGCTACGGACATGGTACATTTGATAGTTAAAGGCTGTGGACATACTACAGGAGATGGTTTGAGGCTGTGGACATTCTACAGGAGGTGGTTAGACACTGGTGACATACTACAGGAGGTGGTTAGTTGCTGAGAAAATACTACAAGAGGTGCTTAGAGGCTGAGGATATGGTACAAGAGATGGTTAGAGGCTGCAGGCATTGTACAGGAGATGAATAGAGGCTGCGGACAGGATACAGGAGATGGTTAGTGGCTGTGGGAACAGAATACAGGAGATGGTTAGAGGATGCAGGCATGGTACAGGAGATGGTTAGGGGCTGCAGGCATGGTACAGGAGATGGTTAGGGGCTGCAGGCATGGTACAGGAGATGGTTAGGGGCTGCAGGCATGGTACAGGAGATGGTTAGTGGCTGTGGGAACAGAATACAGGAGATGGTTAGAGGATGCAGGCATGGTACAGGAGATGGTTAGGGGCAGCAGCCTGTAGTTCCTCCTGTCTGGGCTGGCACTGCCACTGACAGATAGTCTTGCCCTGAGATCGAGAGACTCCTGGTGCCAGCAGGTGGCTCTCCTGCCTTCCCAACCAGTCCTCCTGAGTCCCAAATGTTGTAGAAAAAGGCACCAATTACATCACCAGCCATTTGTAGAGTGTAGGTGCACAGTGTGGGTGAGCAGCAGATCAACCCTCTCCCTCTCATCAGCTCTTTCACTGCTTACTCTTCTCAGCTCCACTCCAGGACCAGACAAAGCTGCTGCAGGATTTGTATATGAGTGAGCTGTGGGCACAACTTAACAGAGGCAGGACTGCTGGGCAGAGGTAATGACAGACAGACTCAGTGAGCCACATTCTGTAGTTCCTAAACAAATAAAGACTTCCTCAAAGTTAGTATTTGTCTGAGTGTAAGCAAACCCACCCACATGATAGTACTGGGGGATGTCCATAGGTTTCTCACCATATGAGGAGTGTGTTTACTCATCCCATACCCTGGAAATGGAAATACACAAAAACTTTTTAACATGCTAAGGAGGCATACACATACCATAAATTGGCCAGTCTAGCAGGAACTGGACAGTTTTTGGTATGTGTGTTGGATCTGTCTGTGCAACAGAAACCAGTTGCTGGCTAAACAAACAAAAAAAAAACACCTCAATGAAATTCTTTTTGCAGATGACAGCCAAATGTTCACCTTTTGGGGAAAAGATTACAGCCAGTCCTAATGGCCATTAAAAGACAAAACACACCCCAGTGATTGTTCTCAGATATTTCCCTAACTATTCCCCATTTATTGAAGTTGCATGTCTATCTATTTAGGTATAATCTCACTAATGCTGCCCATAAATGAGTCAGTCAGACAGCCATAGGGTTGAACAAAAGAAATTCACCTGTTTACCCATCCATATATTCAAGATGCATGAGGGAATCCTCCCCACTTCCCTGCTGTCAGAATACACTGATCAGTGCTACAGGCTATATCCTACAGAACTTATCAAGTGTATATTTTATAACAGGGTGGTTGTACATAAGTCGGATCAGTTCATCGACTTCTGTTCAACCACAATACCCATACATGGATCGAAATTCGGCTGGGCCAAAAGGAACAGGCTGAATTTTAATCCATGTATGGCCAGCTTTACAATGCAAGAAGAAAAGTGCAATAACATAATACATTTCACCCAATCATAATTCACTTTACTGAAACCAGACTAGTTAAAAGTATGTTTTCTATCAGTACTGCTGTTAGCGTTTGGCTTCTTGAATGTTTGTTTATGTGATAAATTAATTAACATTCACAATGGAGTGGGCCATAGGTATTTTATCCATACCACCTTTGTCAAGCAAACTTAACCATCTTGTGTACTCTGGGGTTTTAATAAAGCCTATAGAAAATAGTCTGTCCAGAAAAAAAGGCTATTCTTACAACATCTACTCAGAAAACTCAATCAAAATAGAGCCTCACATATAATTTTCAGATTCAGAAAAGCAAGGCAGTGTCTTACAGACTTAGATATGTAATGCATTCCAAAAGAAGATTAAAAGCTTACAGAGAACACTAGAATGTTTATATATATATATATGTCCCAGTCAAAATTATTTTTTTCTTTTTCCTTTTTTTTGCCAAATTGAGCTCAGAGTGGTCAATGTATTTGATTTGTTACATTTTTATTTTGTTTAGATATTGCCTAAAACAATCTGATTAAAGCAGTTGATACACGTTTTTTTTTCTTTCTAGAAATAATCAGTCATGTAGTCTTAAATGTTAATCTCTCTTTTAATTTACAATGCAATACAATTTACAAGTAATACAATGCTCCATTCTATTGCATTCCCACTGTCATTAACCTCTTTCCGTCCGCCCGTAGACTATAGATGGCAGACGGGAAGCTTTGCCGATGCAGGCTAACGTACCTGTATGCCCACATCGGCGGCTCCTGCACAACTCACAGAGTGAGCACCTGGGAGCCCGGAGATCAGTATATCGCTTGGACACAGCAGATCACATTACCATTGTCCGGTTGATCAAATGGTGTTTTACCATGTGACTGCTGTGTCCAATCACAGTGATCACATGGCAAACAATGCAAAGTGAAACTAAAAATCGCTTCTCTCTGCTGTAACTGTGAGAAAAGAGAGAAGCGATGCTGCAGCCTGTGAGTGTACAGCAGCCTGTCAGGCTGCTTGTATATTCACAGACTGGAATGCCAGCCACCCCAGTGTCCCCCATCACTGCTCCCAGTGTCCCTGATCACTGCCCCAGTGTAGGGACAATAAACAATGCAGCCAGCCCTGTCACTTGTCCCATTGTGCACAAAAACACGACCATACCCCACAGCAGCACCCTGATCAACACCGTACTCCACACCAACACCTTGATCACTGCTGTACCCCACACCAACACCTTGATCACTGATGTACCCCATATCAACACCCTGATCACCACCATACCCCATATCAACACCCTGATCATTGCCATACGCCATAACAGCACCCTTATCACCACCATACCCCATATCAGCATCCTGATCCTCGCCATATCCGATACAAGCATCCTGATCACCCCATACACCATACCGGCATTCTAATCACTGCTATGCCCCATACTAGAATCTTGATCACCCCATATGCCATACCAGCGTCCTGATCACCGCCAGACCCCATTCCAGCGTTCTGATCACCGCCATAAACCATACCAGCGTCCTGATCACCCCCATACCCCATACCAGCATCCTGATCATCACCATACCAGCATCCTGATCACCACCATACCTCATGGTAATGTCCTGATCACCACCATACCCCATACCAGCATCCTGATCACTGCCATATGTCATACCAGCATCTGACATTTTAGGGTCTCAACTGATCAATTTTCAGATATAAAGCCATAATTTGTAGACTCTGTAGCTTTCACACAGACTAAATAATATACACTGTTTTGGTTACTTTGAGCCCAGAAATTTAGCAAAATACATTTTGGCCTCAATTTATGAAGAAAAAAATATTTATTTGCAAAATTGTATAACAAAAATTCAGCCTTTTTCAAAATATTCAGTCTTTTTTTATTTATATAGCAAAAAAATAAAATGATCAAATACCACCAAAAGAAAGCTCTATCTGCCTCAAAAAAATGATTAAAAAAATCATCTGGGTACAGTGTTGCATGCCTGAGTAATTGTCACTCAAAGTGTGATAGTGCTGAAAGCTGAAAATTGGCCTGGGCTGGAAGTGGGTGAAAGTGTCTAGACTTGAAGTGGTTACATAATGCTTCTGCCCTAACCTATAGTTAACTTACATGTCAATGTGACTGCAGGGGGGCACTGAAAGACATCTGACCATGCCATTCAGAATGATCATAGTTCCATAGGTAAAGTATAACTAAAGGCAAAACCTTTTTTAGGTTTGGATAGAGTGGAGAGGGATTAGAACCTCGTCAGGCTTTTAAAGCCCAACTCCAGATTACTTGAAAATATTAAAAACTAATAATAAATACATAGAATGAAAATATAAATATACAGTAGCTCTGGCTGTAAAATCACTATGTCACCATAATTCTTTGAACTATGCTATATTATCCTATTGGATAACACAAACTGTAAGCATGCAAATACAGAAACATTTTTGAGTATAGTTGGACTTTAGTATTTTAGAGGAGGACCATGCAAAAACAAAAATCATGAAAGCATTGCTGTGTCTGACTTGATTAGAATGAGCTATAGCAGGGCTTGAAATTTCCACTCGCCTGCTCGCAATGTTGAGTGGAAATTATGGTGAGGGCAAGTGTGTCCCGAGGGCCATCTGGCCGAGCAGGCTCGGAACTCAGGGCCAGATCTGTCACTCGCACTGGGAGCCGTCAGACAGCTCAATAGTTGAGCATAGTGAAAGCAAAGGAAGGAGTGTGTGCTCTGCTCTCTGCCTCCCCCTAGAGTGCAGTACCCGGCTCTGTGAGTGAAGGTAACGAAGTACTGCAACTTTATATAGGGCTGTGTGTGTGTGTGTGTGTGTGTGTGTGTTTGTTTTTATTTGTATGTGTGTGTGTAATTGTATATGCGTGTTTATTTGTGTGTGTGTATGTGTATTTGTATGTGTGTGTGTATTTGTATGTTTGTGTGTGTATTTGTGTGTGTGGGTATGTACATGTATCTGTGTGTGTGTTTGTCTGTATGCATGTACATGTATCTGTGTGTATGTACATGTGTGTATCTGTACATGTGTCTGCATGTATGTATGTGTACATGTACATGTACATGTGTGTGTCTGTGTTTGTGTGTATGTACGTAAATGTGTTTGTGTGTACATGTGTCTGTGTATGTATGTACATGTGTCTGTGTGTATGTGCGTGTGTATTTCTGTTTATGTACATGTACTGTATGTGTGTCTGTACATGTGTCTGTATACATGTGTTTGTATGTGTGTGTGTAAATGTGTCTCTGTGCGTGTGTGTACATGTTTCTGTATGTGTGTATGTACATGTCTGTGTGTGTGTACAGGTGTCTCTGTTTGTGTGTGGGTATCTACATGTGTCTGTATGTAAACCTACATGTATGGGTGGTTTGGTCAGGTTCAGGATTATGTGGTTATTATGGGTGGTAGAGTATGGGGAATTTGAGGTACTGCTGGGTTGGATAGTAGGTAGGATATGCTTGGTAGAGTTATGGTTTTGTGAGTGAAAGATTATGGGGGTTATGGTTCTAAGTATGGTCTAAGTATGATGGAGTGTTTAGGGGGACATTGGAGGCCCTGATGTAATGTGGGGGGACTCTGGGGACCCTGATGTAATGTGGGTAACATTTAACAGTGTAATTTCATTAAATAATTTATGAGGGCGTCTTTAAGGGAGGAATTAGGGGTGTAGCAGGGTAGGGTTGGGCGGGGCAGCTGGTGGTAAGTAACTCTTAAGGCCTGGCTAGTAGCTCAGGACTTGAAAATGTAAGCCCTGAGATATAGTATTGATAAGGCTAATGTAAAGTAGGTGTTTCATGTTACAGAGAAGATGCACAAGAATTACTTTGTGCAGCTGACCTATTTTGATACAAATATTTGAACCTACTGAAATGGTATGCCTTGTTTAGCCTTAAAATTCAGGAAAAAGAAAAATGCTCGCTTGGGGGATGCCTCTGCACTACATGGGTTAAAAGGTTGTTTTTAGTCTATGGGACCTCAAAAATCAGTTTTCCTAACCATATCTCCCTCTCTGGCAGGCTCCCTCAGGCTGTAAGGGCTCATTCACACATGAAGTTGGGGGGGGTATTAACTCCGCAGTTGACCCATGCTTTCAGACCCCTCAGCCACTTCCCCCTTTAGCTGCAGAGGCAGCGGCTTGGGGGTATACACATGCTGCCATTGCAATGTTTTGCTTTGTAGCTACAGCAGAGATTATACTCTGAGTATGTGACCCATTCAAATGAAAAGAGCTGCTCTGTGGTGTGCTAGTGTGGCAATCAAAGGGTTAAAGTAGGTGGTGAGGTGGTGGTGCAATACCTCTAACTCCTAATCCTAAAAACCAAAAATGTGCTGCTAATTCCAAATAAGTGTGTAAAACTCCAATGTATGCAAAATAATCATATAAATAGAAAAATTGTGCTCCAATGAAAAACAAGTGTCGCACCGTATTCACACTCCACACTTCCACAACAGTGCCAACATTATGTGTGACATAAATTTCATAAACACTTACACTACAAAATGTGAAAGAAGACCGAGGGCTGGGCCCACAGATTCAGAGGGTACACGATGCCACACAGACACAGACAGCGGTTCTTTTAAAACAATTACATTTACTGAACAGTTAGGGCTCGTTCACACTAGGCTGTTTTGCCAACGCTTGCCAAACGCCCCTATAGCGTTTGGCAAGCGTTGGTCCGGTGTTTGTGGAGCGTTTTTAACGCTCGGCAAACGCTCCGCAAACGCCGCATGCGCGGTTTAGCGGCGGTTGCTAGGCGTTTGCCGAGCGTTAATAACGCCCCACAAACGCCTATAATGCAGTTTGAGTGGTGTTACCGCTCCGCAAACGCCCCGCAACCGCGTCGCAACCGCACCGCAAACGCCGGCCGGGCGTTTGCGGAGCGGCACCATAGACGAGAATAGGAGGCTTCAAAGCCTCCTTACTCGTCCAGAGGCGTCCGTTTTGCCGCGACGCAACGCGACGCGACGCAAACGCTCCCGTTAGAACAGCACCATGTGCTGTAATGTGCAGAATTGGCAGAGGCGTTTGGGAAGCGGTAAAAACGCTTCCCAAATGCCTCTCTGCCGCCTGCACACAAGGCTAGTGTGAACATAGCCTTATAGTGATCATGTAGTTGAGCATACGTAAACAGAATGATAACAGCGCATAACCATACAGTAAGAATAATACTGTCTAACACTAACCCCGTACTTGCGGACTTTTCACAATGTCCAGAAAGCAGCCTGGCTGCGCCTGAATGTTCCTGAGCAAGATATAACGTTGGGGTTCACCCTAAGTATTGCGCAATACTATTTGTAATCCAAAGGAAAGTGGAGTGTGTCTCTTGTAACTTTCTGGTATATCCAAAATGTCACTGACCATGTGTGGTGCGATGTGCTGCGGCAAAGCCGCACTTACAGTTCCCTGGCAGGCTCTTGGTGCTTTCTCCTGACCCACTCCGGAACCGGACCATACAGTCACTTGTTTCCTGGTCTCGTTGTGAATCTTCCCTAGGTGCCGTCGCCAGATTCCACTCTAAACCGTAAATCCCCTTCCAGGCCCCACACAGATTCTCCAGATGTCCTCAGCATACATCAGCCAGACCCAGACTTCACTTCCTCCTCAACACAGGAACTCGTCCCCTTCCCATAGAGTTTGTGATGCAGTAAGTCATTTCTTAATTGCAGCCTCAATCCTGCATTTACAGTTCACTATGACCCTTCTGAGGGTCCTACTCGGCCCCTAAATTAGTATTCATTAAACTTTATAGGGTAAATAAGCATTTATCTTGTCTTAGCAAAAGTCACTACAAAATCGATTCTTGTACTTTGCTGCCATCTACTGACCAAAGAGCATATTGCAATTTAACATTACACATCAGTATTTATCCATGCGTCACACCCTTACAAATGTACCAACGAATAACAGCTAAAGTGTAAAAATAAGAAGTGAAATGCATTCACTAACTCCTCAAAAAGTCCATACATACAGTATGCTTTCTAATAGTGCTGGTGAACTAAATCCTGCAAACAGCCCAGGGAATAAACCCAGGGAAGAAAGCTCCCCCAAATGGTCTGAATACAGGAAAACAAGGAAAAATATACAAGATGTACCTCCTGTCAAATTTTCTCTGAAGAATGATCTAAATGTGGTTAGCTCTTCAGAGACCAACACTAGTGTGAACAAGCCCTAAAACTGGTCCCTGCAGCTTCTTCTCCCTTATGTTAGGGTAGTGGAGGGTTCTTTGACATCGTCAAGTCTGATGCAACACATTGGATGTGAGAACACCATGGAACATTCCACTGCTAGAACATAGGGGAGTGGAGGAGAACACCAGCTTCTTTGGAATGGAGGATTAGGTGAATATTATTGGAGCACTATAAGTAACCTGGAGTATTGGGAGTAACTTGGAGTAACTGGGAGTATTGGGAATAACAGGGAGTAACTTGGTGTAGTGGGAATAATTTGGAGTAACTTGGAGTCACTTAAAGTACTGGGAGTAACTGTGATTGTCTTGGAGTATTGTGAGTAACTTGAAGTATTGAAAGTAACTGGGAGTAACTTGGAGCACTGGGAGTAACTTGGTGTAGTGGGAATAACTTGGAGTAACTTGGAGTAATTTAACTGCAGTATAAATTATTTTCATTTCAATTCTCTGGGGGAAAATTCTATTTTAAATATACCTGAAGCTAAATTTAGCTTCTAGTCAATGGTGTAGCTGGGTATATATGACAAAGTAGACAACTTAGTGTAACATTTGTTCATGACCTCAGATAGATACTAAGCTTATTGGATTGACCTGTGTATTGTATTCTAAATCAATTCCTGCCAAGGTGCTCATTAAGCTTTGAATGTCTGGTTGTAGAGAGAGATCACAGGATCGATTTGCATAGCTGTTGTCACATGTTGCTGAGTTACTGATAGTTTCCTACACTGCTTTTCTAGACAGCTGATTCTAATTCATTAATATTTGAAAATAGTTGCTGGTTTGGATTTCTAACCATTATTTTAGATTAAATCATTGTATTGCTATTTTGAATTGTTTATTATTTATCATCGCCTATTATATTTCACTACCATTTTGCACTGATTTTTATTATTAATAAATATATATTTTTGCACATTGTTGCTTTTTATTTCATCTTCAAATTAGAGCAAATAAAGAACTCAGATTATCAGTTGATTTATTAAAGTTAATAGGGAATCTCCTTAATTTCAGATCCCATGTTTACATAAATTATAAACTGATTATTTTCTCAGAGCTAAAGTTCTGACAGTACCAACGTGTACCATGACAGCTAGGTCTTTCCCAGCCCCACTGAACTATCTGTCCATCTGATCTGCGATATGCCAAACCTGGGCACCCGGTAAACAACATACCGTTTGGCAATCATGGTCTTTGTGATAGATTTCCCTGTCTGTCCTCCTAATAATTGGTCCCCTACCACCAGTATCTGCCTAACCGTCTCAATATCCTTTCCTCCCTCCTTACTAGAGCAGTCTTTCCTCTGGTAGCTAGGGGAAGGAGCAATGCCACCCCTGAACTGATATTCCCAACATCATGCAACTTGGAATATTTATTGGGATGTATTATGTCACGTACTGTAACTGGTTGGGGAGCCTGACGTGGAGAGGAGACATCCTCTTACTACTCCTGCTCGGAGCCCCTGATAGTGGGAACAGAGGGTGAAGAGCCAGGAGTGGAACAAGTGCCAGGTAGGTCTGGAGCTGGCGGCAGGTAGGTGGAGACACAGGAGATCCAGATGCAGACCGGTGCGAATGCAGGAACGTAGGTGCAGCAGCAGGCGGGTATGGCGGCAATCAGGATGAAAACTGGGACTGCACACAGGAGCGTGGATGCAGCAGTAGGCAGGTATGGCGGTGACCAGGATGCAGGCCAGGTGCAGGACCGTGGGGGCAGCAGCAGGTAAGTATGGCAGCAATCAGGATATAAGCCAGGTGCAGATACAGGTAAGTAGGTGCAGCAGAGTCAGACAAGCCTGGTCAGGATCAAACGAGCAAATCAAGTACAAGGGAGCAGGCAAGCAGATAGTCAGGGATGGCCGGGGTTGGTGCAGGTGGAGTTCTTTCTTAGTCAGGTCAGATCAGGATACAGGCAACTGAATCAGGTTATGGAGTGCAGAACGTTATAGACCAGAAACTATTGATTACAATGACCTTCTTCTGTGTCCAATTTGCACCTCCACATAACTCCAGTGTGTACCTCAAAATAATATACTACATAGTGCATTACCTTTGATAACAACTAGTATATACTTTAAAACAAACAATAAGTATATACTAAACACAAATGCGTGCAAATACAAACAAGATTCAAATTGTCAGCAACACGTGAATCGTGAAATCATTCCGTGTACACCTTAAATATATAAATAAATGTGAACAATCAGTCACGTCAGCTGACGCGTTTCGTCACTTCCGGACTTTATCTGGTGGGGGGAGTGATGAAGCGCATCACAGGACGTGACGTCTGACGTAACGGTGCAAATCGGAAGTGGCAGAGAGGCCATCTTTACTACTGAAATACAGCATAGGACGTTCCAGGAAGCTGCTCAGTGATATGTACAGCTGACAGATAAAGTTTACCATGTAAGATTTACTTAAAAATATTTATGCTTTTTGATACTACACTACATGGGCTTCCTTTCTGTTTTATGAGGATAAAGAGACACTAGACACTTGCCTAAAAGGCAAACCCCACCTGTGTTTACTGGAGTGAGAGTCCAGGGAGTGACTACTACACTGGAGTGAGAGTCCAGGGAGTGACTACTACTGTGCTGCCACGCAGCTTTACTGTTTAGCAGTTGTTATTTACATGTTATGTTATAATGTTATTTGGTATCATCCACACACCCCTGCTGTTCCTGACTAGTTGGTTGCTTCCACTCTCCATTTCCTGTTGTAACCCCGTTTTTGTTTAGTGGTTATCAAGAAACTGTAGAGTGAGGAAGTTGTGACATCACTGGAAATTTACCTATGAAAACACCTTTATGTTCATACCTTTGCTACCTTGAAGCATAAAGAAGCATTGGAAAACACCTCTGAAGTTGTTATTCATTTAGTAAACTATCTGTTAAGGCGATCATTCAACTTGCTGCACACATTCTGACAGACTGGGTCTAAACGAATCTCGCCACAAGTACAACCGATGCCAAGACAGAACAACTATACTGGAGTGAGAGTCCAGGGTATATTCTACAAGGCTTGTTATCATTATTGAGAGGGTAATTGTATGCATTTCAGCTCTAGAAGTGTTCACGAATAGTGCAGTAATTATTATTTATTTTATTTATTTTACTTGATTTATTTAGTTTTTTTTATTTTATTTCTATTTTATTTATTTATTTTTACTTTTGAGTGTACGCTGATTGTTCACGTTTATTTACATATTTAAGGTGTACACGGGGTGATTTCACGATTCACACGTTGCTCACGATTTGAATCGTATTTGCACACATTTGTATTTAGTATATACTTATTGTTTGTTTTAAAGTATATACTAGTTGTTATCAAAGGTAATGCACTATGTAGTATTTTATTTTTGAGGTACACACTGGAGTTATGTGGAGGTGCAAATTAGACACAGAAGAAGGACAGTGTAATCAATGCCTTCTGGTCTATAACGTTCTACACTCCATAAACTGATTTGGTTGCCTGTATCCTGATCTGACCCGACTAAGAAAGAACTCCGCCTGAACCGACCCCGGCCATCCCTGAAAAAGAGGGGTATAGTAACCATGACTGTATCATTAGTAGTGTATCACAAAATGTACCCTTTTGGCTAACAGTGGACAGCATCGAAACTAGAAAATCTCAACACAAATAAATCACCAGGACCGGATGGCTTACACCCGAGAGTCCTCAAAGAACTCTGTCAGGTAATAGCCAGACCACTATACCTAATTTTTATGGACAGCTTACTGAAAGGAATGGTACCAGCGAATTGGTGAAGGGCCAAAATGGTACCAATAATCAAAAAAGGGCAGAGACATATACCTGGAAACTACAGACTAGTCAGTGTAGCCAATAATATGTAAGCTAATTGAGGGGATAATAAGGGACTATATCCAAGAATTTGCCAAATAAAACAGTATAATTTGTTGTAATCAACATGGATTCAGGAAAGGTTGTTCTTGCCAAACCAATTTGTTAACATTCTACTAGGAAGTGAGCTGCCCTCTAGATAAAGGAAGGGCAGTGGATGTGGTGTATCTGGATTTTGAAAAAGCATTTGATACAGTTTCACATAAACTCCTAATTTACAGCCTGAGATATAGGCATGGATTACAGGGTTTGTTCATAGATAGAAAATGAGTTACAAAGGCGCATCCAACAGGTGGGGATAAATGGCGTGTATTCAGACTGGACTGAAGTGGTAAGGGGGGGGGGTACCACAGGCTCTGTCCTGGGACCAATTCTGTTTAATTTTTTCATAAATGATATAGAGGTTGAGGTTGGGCTGTACAGTGGCTTAGTGGTTAGCACATCTGCCTTGCAGTAAATGGGTCATGGGTTCGATTCCAGACCATGGTGCCTCCTGCATGCAGTTTGCTTGCTCCCCTGTGCTTGTGTGGGTTTCCTCCAGGGGCTCCAAAGACATGCTGGTTGGTTAATTGGATCTTGTCTAACTTGGTCCTAATATGTGTATGTATGAATGTGAGTTAGGGGCCTTAGATTGTACACCCTTTGAGGGTTAGGGACTGATGTGAATGTTCAATATATATATGTGTAAAGCGCTGTGTAAATTGACAGCTCTATATAAGTACCAGAAATAAATAAATAAATAAGAAGTTGGTGTAAATAGCTCAATCTCAGTGTTTGCCGATGATGCTAAGCAAGGCAATCATTTCACAGAAATAAACTTTACAAGAAGACCTCATTAAAATAATGGGGTGGGCAAATACATGGCAAAAGAGGTTTAATGCTGAAAAATTTAAACTTTTGGGGGCTACAAATATGAAGAAAAATTACTTGCTAGGGGGAGAACTTCTGGGGGAATCCAGGAAGGAAAAATCTCTGGGGGTCCCAGTAGATGACAGGCTCAGCAATGGCATGCAATGTCAAGCTGCAACAAGCAAAGCTAGCAGAATATTAGCATGCATTAAAGAGGGAATTTACTCAAGAAACTATAATCCTGCCACTTTATAAAACTCTGGGTCGGCCGCACCTAAAGTATGCTATCCTGTTCTGGTCACCAATCCTCAGCAGGGAGGTGTGAGAAATGGAGAGTCCAAAGAAGGGCAACAAAGTTAATAAGGGGGCTGGAGGACCTCAGTTATGAGGAACGACTACAAACATTAAACTTATTCTTCCTGGAGAAGAGATGCTTGAGAGGAGATATGATAGCGATATAGAAATATCTTAAGGGTGATTCTAGCATAGGGCATAATCTATTCAGTCCCAGGAAGTATAAGAAGACATGCTGCCACTCAATGAAACTGAAGGAGGAGTGGTTTAACCTTGAACTGTGTAGGGTGATTTTCACTGTCAGGGCAGTAAGGATTAGAGATGAGCGAAATATTCAAAAATTCGATTCAGCTGATTCGGCGAATTTGAGGAATAAATTTGATTCGATGCGAATATATTCGCTGCAAATTTAACTTATAAAAAGGGATTCTAGGCTTCAGAGAGCCTTTATATTAGTGCAGAACACTGTACCTTTAATTTAAATGCCCTTGGAGTCTGCTGAGGAAGAGAAATAATACTGCCAGTCAGTATGACATGCAGATGAGTGCCGTCGATCTTAGAATCACCGCACACTTCACTCATTTGGGCAGTCACGGGGCCAAAACCAGAGTGTGGAGCCACAGTGTGGCGGTGGAGGCAGCAGCAATGGGAGGCCATACAGCACCCTATGACAAAATGGAACCCACCAGCAGTGTGAGGAGACCTGAAAGTGGCACATGGCAGAGTGTGGCGATGGAGACAGCAGCAATGGGAGGCCGTACAGGGACCCATGAGACACTCTGGACCTGGCAGCAGCATGAGGAGGCGGTACGGGGGCCCATGGCAGATTACGGGCCTGGCAGCAGCAATGGGAGGCCCGTAATCTGCAAGCACCCTATGACAAAATGGAACCCACCAGCAGCGTGAGGAGACCTGAAAGTGGCACATGGCAGAGTGTGGCGATGGAGACAGCAGCAATGGGAGGCCGTACAGGGACCCATGACACACTCTGGACCTGGCAGCAGCATGAGGAGGCGGTACGGGGGCCCATGGCAGATTACGGGCCTGGCAGCAGCAATGGGAGGCCCGTAATCTGCCAGCACCCTATGACAAAATGGAACCCACCAGCAGTGTGAGGAGACCTGAAAGTGGCACATGGCAGAGTGTGGCGATGGAGACAGCAGCAATGGGAGGCCGTACAGGGACCCATGAGAGACTCTGGACCTGGCAGCAGCATGAGGAGGTGGTACAGGGGCCCATGGCAGATTACAGGCCTGGCAGCAGCAATGGGAGGCCCGTAATCTGCCAGCACCCTATGACAAAATGGAACACACCAGCAGTGTGAGGAGACCTGAAAGTGGCACATGGCAGAGTGTGGCGATGGAGACAGCAGCAATGGGAGGCCGTACAGGGACCCATTAGACACTCTGTACCTGGCAGCAGCATGAGGAGGTGGTACAGGGGCCCATGGCAGATTACAGGCCTGGCAGCAGCAATGGGAGGCCCGTAATCTGCCAGCACCCTATGACAAAATGGAACACACCAGCAGTGTGAGGAGACCTGAAAGTGGCACATGGCAGAGTGTGGCGATGGAGACAGCAGCAATGGGAGGCCGTACAGGGACCCATGAGACACTCTGGACCTGGCAGCAGCATGAGGAGGCGGTACAGGGGCCCATGGCATATTACAGGCCTGGCAGAAGCAATGGGAGGCCCGTAATCTGCCAGCACCCTATGACAAAATGGAACACACCAGCAGTGTGAGGAGACCTGAAAGTGGCACATGGCAGAGTGTGGCGATGGAGACAGCAGCAATGGGAGGCCGTACAGGAACCCATTAGACACTCTGGACCTGGCAGCAGCATGAGGAGGCGGTACAGGGGCCCATGGCAGATTACAGGCCTGGCAGCAGCAATGGGAGGCCCGTAATCTGCCAGCACCCTATGACAAAATGGAACACACCAGCAGTGTGAGGAGACCTGAAAGTGGCACATGGCAGAGTGTGGCGATGGAGACAGCAGCAATGGGAGGCCGTACAGGGACCCATGAGAGACTCTGGACCTGGCAGCAGCATGAGGAGGCGGTACAGGGGCCCATGGCAGATTACAGGCCTGGCAGCAGCAATGGGAGGCCCGTAATCTGCCAGCACCCTATGACAAAATGGAACACACCAGCAGTGTGAGGAGACCTGAAAGTGGCACATGGCAGAGTGTGGCGATGGAGACAGCAGCAATGGGAGGCCGTACAGGGACCCATGAGACACTCTGGACCTGGCAGCAGCATGAGGAGGCAGGCAGAACCGCCGTATCTTTATCACGGTTTTCCCAGACCACCAAATGGCGACGCTGCATATGCTGACGCAACGCTGTAGTCCCAACATGGGCCCCCTGGCCACGCTTGACTTTCTGGCCACATAGTTGACATACGGCTACGTTTACTTCCTCGGGCGGCTTGACAAAAAATTGCCACACCGCCGAGTAGGAAACTTTGCCCCCGCTACTCCTCACTGGCTGACTGCTACTTCCTCCGTGCACACCGGCACCACTACTGGCCGTGGTGGTAGGCTGCAGTGGAGCTGGTGCTCTACTCCGTGGCCGTTTGCCTCCACTGACACTGCTGCGACCCTGCTGCCTCCTGGGCAACCCACCGACTGTTTTGCTCGCTGCCAAGCTGGAACCCTCTTCTCCTGATGATGCGGAAGCAATAGCCTGATGACGACGAGGCTGCCAAGTGCGATCAGCCTCATCATCATCAATTAGGGTCTCCGCCTCACTACTAGCCCCCTCGGCTGCGTCTGGGTCAGGAGACAGACCTGTCTCTAGACCGGCTACCGAGCCACTCCGCTGGATGACACCGGGAGCACTGGCCTCTGGCTGCGACTAGTGCTGCCTCGACCCCTTCCTCTGCTGCCACGTCTGCTCGCTCCTAAAACATTGCCTCCTCTGCCACTCCTCTGCATGTTGTCTGACATACTCTTTAGTTCAACGATTCTGTGTCCCTGAGTAACAATTCTGTGTCCCTCAGTAACAATTCTGTGTCTGTCCTTGAGTAACAATTCTGTGTTCCTGAGTAACAATTCTGTGTCCCTGAGTAACAATTCTGTGTCCCTGAGTAACAATTCTGTGTCCCTCAGTAACAATTCTGTGTCCCTGAGTAACAATTCTGTGTCCCTGAGTAACAATTCTGTGTCCCTCAGTAACAATTCTGTGTCTGTCCTTGAGTAACAATTCTGTGTTCCTGAGTAACAATTCTGTGTCCCTGAGTAACAATTCTGTGTCCCTGAGTAACAATTCTGTGTCCCTCAGTAACAATTCTGTGTCCCTGAGTAACAATTCTGTGTCCCTGAGTAACAATTCTGTGTCCCTCAGTAACAATTCTGTGTCCCTCAGTAACAATTCTGTGTCTGTCCCTGAGTAACAATTCTGTGTCCCTCAGTAACAATTCTGTGTCTGTCCCTGAGTAACAATTCTGTGTCCCTCAGTAACAATTCTGTGTCCCTCAGTAACAATTCTGTGTCTGTCCCTGAGTAACAATTCTGTGTCCCTCAGTAACAATTCTGTGTCCCTCAGTAACAATTCTGTGTCTGTCCCTGAGTAACAATTCTGTGTCCCTGAGTAACAATTCTGTGTCCCTCAGTAACAATTCTGTGTCCCTCAGTAACAATTCTGTGTCCCTCAGTAACAATTCTGTGTCTGTCCCTGAGTAACAATTCTGTGTCCCTGAGTAACAATTCTGCGTCCCTGAGTAACAATTCTGTGTCCCTGAGTAACAATTCTGTGTCCCTCAGTAACAATTCTGTGTCCCTCAGTAACAATTCTGTGTCTGTCCCTGAGTAACAATTCTGTGTCTGTCCCTGAGTAACAATTCTGTGTCCCTCAGTAACAATTCTGTGTCTGTCCCTGAGTAACAATTCTGTGTCCCTGAGTAACAATTCTGTGTCCCTCAGTAACAATTCTGTGTCCCTCAGTAACAATTCTGTGTCTGTCCCTGAGTAACAATTCTGTGTCCCCGAGTAAAAATTCTGTGTCCCTGAGTAACAATTCTGTGTGCCTCAGTAACAATTCTGTGTCCCTCAGTAACAATTCTGTGTCTGTCCCTGAGTAACAATTCTGTGTCCCTCAGTAACAATTCTGTGTCCCTGAGTAACAATTCTGTGTCCCTCAGTAACAATTCTGTGTCTGTCCCTGAGTAACAATTCTGTGTCCCTGAGTAACAATTCTGTGTCCCTGAGTAACAATTCTGTGTCCCTCAGTAACAATTCTGTGTCCCTCAGTAACAATTCTGTGTCTGTCCCTGAGTAACAATTCTGTGTCCCTCAGTAACAATTCTGTGTCCCTCAGTAACAATTCTGTGTCTGTCCCTGAGTAACAATTCTGTGTCCCTGAGTAACAATTCTGTGTCCCTCAGTAACAATTCTGTGTCCCTCAGTAACAATTCTGTGTCTGTCCCTGAGTAACAATTCTGTGTCCCTCAGTAACAATTCTGTGTCCCTCAGTAACAATTCTGTGTCCCTGAGTAACAATTCTGTGTCCCTGAGTAACAATTCTGTGTCCCTCAGTAACAATTCTGTGTCTGTCCCTGAGTAACAATTCTGTGTCCCTCAGTAACAATTCTGTGTCCCTCAGTAACAATTCTGTGTCTGTCCCTGAGTAACAATTCTGTGTCCCTGAGTAACAATTCTGTGTCCCTCAGTAACAATTCTGTGTCCCTGAGTAACAATTCTGTGTCCCTCAGTAACAATTCTGTGACCCTCAGTAACAATTCTGTGTCCCTGAGTAACAATTCTGTGTCCCTCAGTAACAATTCTGTGTCTGTCCCTGAGTAACAATTCTGTGTCCCTGAGTAACAATTCTTTGTCCCTGAGTAACAATTCTGTGTCCCTGAGTAACAATTCTGTGTCCCTCAGTAACAATTCTGTGTCCCTCAGAAACAATTCTGTGTCTGTCCCTGAGTAACAATTCTGTGTCCCTCAGTAACAATTCTGTGTCCCTCAGTAACAATTCTGTGTCTGTCTTTGAGTAACAATTCTGTGTCCCTGAGTAACAATTCTGTGTCCCTCAGTAACAATTCTGTGTCCCTCAGTAACAATTCTGTGTCCCTGAGTAACAATTCTGTGTCCCTCAGTAACAATTCTGTGTCCCTCAGTAACAATTCTGTGTCTGTCCCTGAGTAACAATTCTGTGTCCCTCAGTAACAATTCTGTGTCCCTCAGTAACAATTCTGTGTCTGTCCCTGAGTAACAATTCTGTGTCCCTGAGTAACAATTCTGTGTCCCTGAGTAACAATTCTGTGTCCCTGAGTAACGATTCTGTGTCCCTCAGTAACAATTCTGTGTCCCTCAGTAACAATTCTGTGTCCCTCAGTAACAATTCTGTGTCTGTCCCTGAGTAACAATTCTGTGTCCCTCAGTAACAATTCTGTGTCCCTCAGTAACAATTCTGTGTCCCTCAGTAACAATTCTGTGTCTGTCCCTGAGTAACAATTCTGTGTCCCTGAGTAACAATTCTGTGTCCCTGAGTAACAATTCTGTGTCCCTCAGTAACAATTCTGTGTCCCTCAGTAACAATTCTGTGTCTGTCCCTGAGTAACAATTCTGTGTCTGTCCCTGAGTAACAATTCTGTGTCCCTAAGTAACGGTTCTGTGTCCCTAAGTAACGGTTCTGTGTCCCTAAGTAACGATTGTGTGTCCCTAAGTAACGGTTCTGTGTCCCTAAGTAACGGTTCTGTGTCCCTAAGTAACGGTTCTGTGTCCCTAAGTAACGATTCTGTGTCCCTAATACAGAGAGATCTGTCTCTCTTGAATGACCAGAGGCAAATGGAGAATTGTAAGATGGCCGCAATTTATAGCTCCACCATTACACAGTGCTGGCTGGCTGGCTGCTGATTGGCTAATGCGATCACATGTCATGAATGAATGCATTATGGGTCAGCGCGCCTTGTCTGCGCGCCTTCCCAGAGATCCCTGCTCCGTCGTCGCACATGTCGCCGCCATTTTTGGAAAAATTTTGATTCGCGCATCCGAAGTCTGCTAATTTTCGGATTCGGAGACAGCAGCAATGGGAGGCCGTACAGGGACCCATGAGAGACTCTGGACCTGGCAGCAGCATGAGGAGGCGGTACAGGGGCCCATGGCAGATTACAGGCCTGGCAGCAGCAATGGGAGGCCCGTAATCTGCCAGCACCCTATGACAAAATGGAACACACCAGCAGTGTGAGGAGACCTGAAAGTGGCACATGGCAGAGTGTGGCGATGGAGACAGCAGCAATGGGAGGCCGTACAGGGACCCATGAGAGACTCTGGACCTGGCAGCAGCATGAGGAGGCGGTACAGGGGCCTATGGCAGATTACAGGCCTGGCAGCAGCAATGGGAGGCCCGTAATCTGCCAGCACCCTATGACAAAATGGAACACACCAGCAGTGTGAGGAGACCTGAAAGTGGCACATGGCAGAGTGTGGCGATGGAGACAGCAGCAATGGGAGGCCGTACAGGGACCCATGAGACACTCTGGACCTGGCAGCAGCATGAGGAGGCAGGCAGAACCGCCGTATCTTTATCACGGTTTTCCCAGACCACCAAATGGCGACGCTGCATATGCTGACGCAACGCTGTAGTCCCAACATAGGCCCCCTGGCCACGCTTGACTTTCTGGCCACATAGTCGACATACGGCTACGTTTACTTCCTCGGGCGGCTTGACAAAAAATTGCCACACCGCCGAGTAGGAAACTTTGCCCCCGCTACTCCTCACTGGCTGACTGCTACCTTCCTCCGTGCACACCGGCACCACTACTGGCCGTGGTGGTAGGCTGCAGTGGAGCTGGTGCTCTACTCCGTGGCCGTTTGCCTCCACTGACACTGCTGCGACCCTGCTGCCTCCTGGGCAACCCACCGACTGTTTTGCTCGCTGCCAAGCTGGCACCCTCTTCTCCTGATGATGCGGAAGCAATAGCCTGATGACGACAAGGCTGCCAAGTGCGATCAGCCTCATCATCATCAATTAGGGTCTCCGCCTCACTACTAGCCCCCTCGGCTGCGTGTGGGTCAGGAGACAGACCTGTATCTAGACCGGCTACCGAGCCACTCTCCTCGCCACTACTTCTTCGCCTGGCTGCTGAAGAGGCGGATGTCTCCCCCCGTTCCTGACCGCCCTCTGTTAGCTCTTCCTCACTGTACAGTGGGGCTGAGCACACAGCATGCGATACTTCGCTTGGTGAGGGAACACCAAAGGACAGGGGCAGGTAGAGGACACGTGATTTCAGTGGGCTTGCTCCCGGGCCATGCCAACTAACGGTTGTGTCTGACGTACCCACCGACCGTTGGCTGTAGGTGTCAGAGGTGACCTGGGAAGAGGAAGACGACCGAGCCAACCAATCGATGACGGCAAGGTTTTCGGTGGAGACACGACCACTGGATGACACCGGGAGCACTGGCCTCTGGCTGCGACTAGTGCTGCCTCGACCCCTTCCTCTGCTGCCACGTCTGCTCGCTCCTAAAACATTGCCTCCTCTGCAACTCCTCTGCATGTTGTCTGACATACTCTTTCATTCAACGATTCTGTGTCCCTGAGTAACAATTCTGTGTCCCTCAGTAACAATTCTGTGTCTTTCCTTGAGTAACAATTCTGTGTCCCTGAGTAACAATTCTGTGTCCCTGAGTAACAATTCTGTGTCCCTCAGTAACAATTCTGTGTCCCTGAGTAACAATTCTGTGTCCCTGAGTAACAATTCTGTGTCCCTCAGTAACAATTCTGTGTCCCTCAGTAACAATTCTGTCTGTCCCTGAGTAACAATTCTGTGTCCCTGAGTAACAATTCTGTGTCCCTCAGTAACAATTCTGTGTCTGTCCCTGAGTAACAATTCTGTGTCCCTGAGTAACAATTCTGTGTCCCTGAGTAACAATTCTGTGTCCCTCAGTAACAATTCTGTGTCCCTCAGTAACAATTCTGTGTCTGTCCCTGAGTAACAATTCTGTGTCCCTCAGTAAGAATTCTGTGTCCCTCAGTAACAATTCTGTGTCTGTCCCTGAGTAACAATTCTGTGTCCCTGAGTAACAATTCTGTGTCCCTCAGTAACAATTCTGTGTCCCTGAGTAACAATTCTTTTTCCCCGAGTAACAATTCTGTGTCCCCGAGTAACAATTCTGTGTCCCCGAGTAACAATTCTGTGTCCCTCAGTAACAATTCTGTGTCCCTCAGTCACAATTCTGTGTCCCTCAGTCACAATTCTGTGTCTGTCCCTGAGTAACAATTCTGTGTCCCTGAGTAACAATTCTGTGTCCCTCAGTAACAATTCTGTGTCCCTCAGTAACAATTCTGTGTCCCTGAGTAACAATTCTGTGTTACTGAGTAACAATTCTGTGTCCCTGAGTAACAATTCTGTGTCCCTCAGTAACAATTCTGTGTCCCTCAGTAACAATTCTGTGTCTGTCCCTGAGTAACAATTCTGTGTCCCTGAGTAACAATTCTGTGTCCCTGAGTAACAATTCTGTGTCCCTCAGTAACAATTCTGTGTCCCTGAGTAACAATTCTGTGTCCCTCAGTAACAATTCTGTGTCCCTCAGTAACAATTCTGTGTCTGTCCCTGAGTAACAATTCTGTGTCCCTCAGTAACAATTCTGTGTCCCTCAGTAACAATTCTGTGTCTGTCCCTGAGTAACAATTCTGTGTCCCTGAGTAACAATTCTGTGTCCCTCAGTAACAATTCTGTGTCCCTCAGTAACAATTCTGTGTCCCTGAGTAACAATTCTGTGTCCCTGAGTAACGATTCTGTGTCCCTCAGTAACAATTCTGTGTCCCTCAGTAACAATTCTGTGTCTGTCCCTGAGTAACAATTCTGTGTCCCTCAGTAACAATTCTGTGTCCCTCAGTAACAATTCTGTGTCCCTCAGTAACAATTCTGTGTCTGTCCCTGAGTAACAATTCTGTGTCCCTGAGTAACAATTCTGTGTCCCTGAGTAACAATTCTGTGTCCCTCAGTAACAATTCTGTGTCCCTCAGTAACAATTCTGTGTCTGTCCCTGAGTAACAATTCTGTATCTGTCCCTGAGTAACAATTCTGTGTCCCTAAGTAACGGTTCTGTGTCCCTAAGTAACAGTTTTGTGTCCCTAAGTAACGATTGTGTGTCCCTAAGTAACGGTTGTGTGTCCCTAAGTAACGGTTCTGTGTCCCTAAGTAACGATTCTGTGTCCCTAAGTAACGGTTCTGTGTCCCTAAGTAACGGTTCTATGTCCCTAAGTAACGGTTCTGTGTCCCTAAGTAACGATTCTGTGTCCCTAATACAGAGAGATCTGTCTCTCTTGAATGACCAGAGGCAAATGGAGAATTGTAAGATGGCCGCAATTTATAGCTCCACCATTACACAGTGCTGGCTGGCTGGCTGCTGATTGGCTAATGCGATCACATGTCATGAATGAATGCATTATGTGTCAGCGCGCCTTGTCTGCGCGCCTTCCCAGAGATCCCTGCTCCGTCGCCGCACATGTCGCCGCCATTTTTGGAAAAATTTCGATTCGCGCATCCGAAGTCTGCTAATTTTCGGATTCGGCGCGAATCGAAATTTTTCTAATATTCGAAACGAATTCCACTTCGCCGAGTTCGATTCGCTCATCTCTAGTGAGGATGTGTAACTCACTTCCACAATTGGTGGGGTCAGCTGGAAGCATTGATAGTTTTATAAAACTCTAAGATGCATATCTTGATGAACACAGTATACAGGGATAAGGGCAACGATTTTAACATGAACACACAACACACCCACACAAGTTGAACTAGATGAACTGGTGTCTTTATTCAACCTTACCAACTATGTAACTCTAAAACCACTTTTTCTGGTCACCTAGACTTAAATTAACATCTAACCGTTGCAGTGCAGACTGCAAAGGAGATTTTTTCCTTTCCTCAAGTAAGGATTTTAAATTATTTTTTTAATTTTTGTTGAATCTTTCCTATATACTCATCATAGGTGCATTGTTAATGTAGTCATTCATACAGATAGTACTTGGTACAGATAATTATATACACTAGTGCAGGGGTGGGCAACTGTGGCCCTCCAGCTGTTGTAGAACTACAAGTCCCATGAGGCATTGCAAAACTGACAGTTACAAGCATGACTTCCAGAGGCAGAGGCATGATGGGACTTGTAGTTCACCAACAGCTGGAGGGCCACAGTTGCCCACCCCTGCACTGCACTAGTGTATAAAGCATTATTAGGGTCGTTATATGTTTGGGAAACTTGTGTGTTCAAATAACATTTACCAAGATTTTGCCATACTGTTGCTATTCGCATCTGGCATGGCTGAATGCTGATCATGAGATTTGGAGATTTGCATAATAAGTCAGATGCCTAGACATCTTTATTTATTTTTATTTTTTTCTTATTCTCCTTATTTTATTTATTACAGGTACTTATATTGCGCCGCCAATTTTACGCAGCACTTTACATATATATTGTACATTCACATCAGTCCCTAACCCTCAAGGGGCCTACAATCTAACTTACAAGAGAATAATATTTTTATTAGGGTACTTTTACTTTAAGAAGAAGGAAATGTATTCTGACAGCAGCAACTAACACTGGAGACAGTCACCTTCTCACATGAATCACTGAATAAGAAAAAGAATGAAACAGAGGTTATCTTAGCAAAATTATGAGGTAAATTACTTCAGTATGAAATTTTAATAACAGTATCAACTTCTCTCAATTGTGAGATTGTTTTACTGGTTATTACTTCTCTGGTTATTACTTTCACTGCACCCAAAACTTACCACTTGGGATGTTCTTCTAGTTCTGTCCAAGCAGCAGTATTACTACAGCTGTTAAATGTAACAGCGTTCTTCTTGGAGCTCTTGGTTGCTAGGGAGTCAGTGGTCACAGGCGTCCTATCATCCAGCTGGGTTTTCTAGCTCACAAGTGAATATAAAAAAGGGGTAAAAAATGGCATGGAGTCTCTCCAAGTTTCATATCAGCCCTCTCAAAATCCATACTTATCTGAGTATGCAACCTGTCAGGTCAGGAAAAGCGTGGAGGGGGAGGCGAGCATGTGGCACCCCTCAAAAACCACACCAGGGAACATGATCTCATCATGGGGAAAGTTCCTCCCCAGGGGAGATCGCCCTGCTGATGAGGACAAAGGCCTCCTCCTCACAACAATGGCCAGGTGGTTGTAGGGGTCAGCAAGTGAGGGAGCTTATTGGAATCTGGAAGCCCCCTTTAAAAATAAGGGAGCCCCCAGATACCACCCTCTCCAAATGAAAAGAAAATTAAGTAGTAAATAAAATCATAAAAATTAAAAAAAAAAAAAAAAACAACAAATGTCCTATGGTGTAACTACATTGTCAATCACAACCTCTAGCAATGCAGATCCTGGTCAGTCAGGATGAACTATGTTAGCCAACCTGCTAAAAAAACATGATGACCTGACAACATATCCAATCCCGTTGCTCACTCGTGGCGACTGACACTTCCAGGTCCCAGCTCCTAGCTGTAGAAATATTTTGTCAGTGACATGTGGGATCCCGATGATGTAATTGACCAAATATTGTCATGTCCATATTTGGTCAGTGAAATTCTGAAGGACCCTCTGCACACTGGTATATACCCTTTCAAGCAGACTATGCAATAAATAGGGATATTTAGTTCACACATATTGCAATACATGCTTAAGCTGGCCAACTGCGTCAAAGTAATCCCTCTATGGCCAGTCCTACTCTGCTCTGCCTTCGCAAATGCTACTGTGGACACAATGCTAGCATAGGGGAAAAGACACAATGGGGAGAGCTACAAGGTTCAGGTCTGGCTGCTGACCCAACAATACAACAAACAAGAGATAGAGGTGCTCAAATCCCAACAGCTAGTGCATGCATTTATCCATCAGGTGCTAAAGGGGTGTAACCACATATTAACACTAGAAATTCTAAAGGACCCTCTGCACACTGGTATATACTCTTTCAAGCAGACTATGCAATAAATAGGGATATTTAGTTCACACATATTGCAATACATGCTTAAGCTGGCCAACTGCGTCAAAGTAATCCCTCTATGGCCAGTCCTACTCTGCTCTGCCTTCGCAAATGGTACTGTGGACACAATGCTAGCATAGGGGAAAAGACACAATGGGGAGAGCTACAAGGTTCAGCTTGCATAGTCTGCTTGAAAGGGTATATACAGTACCAGTGTGCAGAGGGTCCTTCAGAATTTCTATTGTTAATATGTGGTTACACCCCTTTAGCACCTGATGAATAAATGCATGCACTAGCTGTTGGGATTTGAGCACAGGTATCTCTTGTTTGTCATATTTGGTCAGTGAAACGCACATTCCTAGTCCTCTGCTGCAAGGTTAATCAATATTCTCATGGCAAAGGACATCTTACATTTGGACTCATAGGGTGTAAGGAATTTCCAGTGAGACGAATCGTAAATAGAAATGCTCATGCGCATAGAAACGGCCGGAGAAGAGTGGTCGGTTGTGTGTATGCACGCGGAAATGCGCAATCGCGCACACGCACGGTGAAGATTGGCGCCAGACGGCTATTTAAAGAGTGCCTCTGCCCATGATAGGTGCTTTTAGAAGCTCAAGCGAGTAACAAAAGGTTCTTTGACAGAAAGAGAAGGGGCAACCTAAATCTGAAACAAGGAGATAAAGTCTGGTTATCTACGGCAAATCTAAAATTGAATTGTCCTTCAAAAAAGCTTGGTCCAAGGTACCTGGGACCATTTACTATTAAGAGAAAAGTTAACCCTGTGGCTTTCGAGCTAATACTACCTAAAAATATGAAGATTCATCCGGTATTTCATAGCTCCCTGCTAAAACCGTATATTCCAACTGGATTTCCCAATCGAGATCCGGAGACTCCTGCTCCACTGCTGGTTGAGGGTAATGAAGAATACGAGGTGGAGGCTATCCTGGATTGTAGAAAAAGGGGTGGACAGACTCAGTTTCTCATTAAATGGAAAGGCTACGGCCCAGAGGATAATTCCTGGGAACCATCCACTAATGTCCATGCCCCACGGTTAGTTCAAGCCTACCTCCATCTTCACCCTGAAAAACGAGCCCTAGTGGGCATCCGGAGGCTGCCCCTAAGGAAGGGGCAATGTAAGGGTTTTCCGGTGAGACGAATCGTGAATAGAAATGCGCACAGAAACGGCCAGAGAAGAGTGGTCGGTTGTGCGCATGCGTGCGGAAATGCACATGCACAGTGAAGATTGGCGCCAGACGGGCTATTTAAAGAGTGCCTCTGCCCATGATAGGTGCTGACTGGTCTTCAGCTTCCCCCTGTCCTGCTTGTCCCTGTGTGATTCCTTTGTTGCTGACCTGGCTTGTTCCTGACCTGACTCTGATTGCTCTCCTGATTGATACCAGTTCCTGACTTCGGCCCTGCTCCTGACCTTGGCTTTGCTTCTGATTCTGTACCGTACTGTCCGCCCGTTGATGACCCTGGCTATTCCTATGACACTGCTCCTGTCTCTTTCCCTGGCTACCTGCCTTGCTCTGGTGCATGCCCGGCGAACTACAAAACCCGCTCTGCTTGTTACTACTGTGCTTGAATCAGAAGATCATCAGTCTTCCAAGGTCATCATCTGCAAGAGCTGCAAACAACATCTACTGGCGCTCTTGTCCCCCTGGTCCTAGACTCCCTCTGTTCCAACTCCAGTGGGGTCAGGGCTAGTGACACAAATGAGGCCGATCTCGTCATTTCAGTCTCCCATCAGGTACGTGACATAGGGGTTTATTTACTAAAGTTGGAGAGTGCAAAATCAGGCTCACTTCTGCATAAAAATCAATCCGCTTCCAGGTTTTATTGACAAAGCTTAACTGAACAGGCTGAGGTTAGAAGCTGATTGGTTTCTATACAAACAAGAACCTGATTTTGCACTCTCCAGCTTTAGTAAATAAACTCCATAAAGTCATATTGCAGTCACAAAAGGGTTAAAGTATCGAGCTTGATTGGTTTACAGATTACGTATTTTGCTTCCCATTGTATATATAAGAAAAGATCCCCAAAAGATGCTTGAAACTTTGATACACTAAAAGCTATTGCACAAGATAAACTCTTCTCACTTCAAAAGTGCATGTGTACATCACTGACTATTGTGAAGTTACAAAGACTTTGGGTTTTTAGAGATAAACAAGCTTAAATTCACATGGAGAAATATATTTACCTTTAAAAAAAACATTGAAGGAAAGAAGAGAAAATAAAATCTACCCTGTTGGCATTCACTAGGCCCCAATCTGCACCTGCAATCAATTTTGAAAGTAATTGTTAGAACTAAAGAAATTAGTCTGGTAGTAGTTGGGTTGTGAGTGTAGAGTCCATACACTGAGTTGATATAAGCCTGACTGCACAGTATATGTGCTTTATTGGAGTTCTAGGGTTATGAGGATGGCTAAGTAGTTAATTTGTCATATTTCTTTGAACAACACATGTATAATTCCACAGATAACAACCACTGTAAGCCGATATAGTAAAGTATTTTTTGATTTTGGCTTATGTGGATTAACATCTTCAAAGACATTCAAGACACAAAAGTTTGATGTTCTAAACAAGACTTGCTCTTTATGACCTTGGATAAGATACTAATTGCCCATGTGCCCAGGTTTTTAGTTATCAAAGATAGAAAAAAAGACAAAGCTGTATCTCTAGTGAATAAACAATGCTGCTTCACATTTAACCATCCTTACATGTTTTGGACAGAAATGTTTCATGATGTAGCTACAACTAGATTTGAACAGAGAGATCAATAATATTTCTTAAGTTGCTCGAAGAAAGTAATTGCTTTCTTACAAATTTTAGTGTCAGCTTTTATGAGTTTACTTCTGTATGGACTACAAGTAGCAATAACAAAACTTCTTAGCAAATACTGTGCCATTACTGTAGCATGTATAAACCTATTGCACAAGGAACATTAAGGGAGCATTGTCTAATAGATTTCATGGAATTGTGGACTTTAAAGGACAAGGACAAGAAAACTATGGGACTGCCATAGTGAACCTTCTTAGAAAATTACTAGTTATCTTGCATTTACTTTCGGAGTCACTGACCTATAACAAGAATGCTGATTAGAAATGCAGAGTGAAGCTAGAACTTCGGATCTTTATATTTGTTTGAGGACAGTGCTTTGGGATGCATTGAATGCACAATGGCAATGGGGATCCCACTTTTAAAGGGAGCTTTTGAAGAGGACAGGGATAAGGATAAGGCACGCTTTAAATTCTGCAGCTTCTGCATACCATGATATTTGTTAGTCAACAGCAGCAAATTAAACATATGAATATGTGTGTTAAATCTAGTTAGTGATCACATGAAAAAATGAAATATTAGACGTGAGGTATGGAACTTTGAATCACGTGTAGGCTAAGCACAAAATTATACATTCAACAATCCCATTAATGGACCCTTGAAGTGTATGTAAACCCTAACAATGAACCTCTCTTTCTTGCCACCTGTGGCTCTGTCAAATGCACCATTGAAAGCGTTTTGTAGTATCTGTTCTATAAGTGCAAAAACATAAGTGTTCATATTGCCAGAAATTCAGAACTGTCCTGTGTATACTCTCTGTGGTATTTCAAGGAGTGTAATTAAGCCATCCTATTTCTTATCTTGGGATTACAGAATAATTAGTCCTTATGTTGTGCAGAATAGGATGGGGAAAGAGCTTGAGTAGTTTGTGGGCAAGGCTTATCACCCAGTACAAGGACCCCTGCAAACCCACTTGCTAATGCCTTGGGAACACTAGCACAGGGCTGAGGTCATGTGGAGATCAGCATTAAGGCGACACCCCGAATCAGAAGTGAGCAGTTCACCTTCCACAGTTCCATTTAATAGACTTCACAATTATACACTTTTGACTTGTCACTGTATACCTTCTCCTCACGAATACAGCAATTCTGAGGGAACACCACAGAGCCTGTGTCCTGCACACCAACAAAGAAATAATTGTCATCACACTGCCAGTGGCAATGAAAGTACAGACCTCTGTTTCTAACAAGCTTTATACCGATTTGGATCCAGTTCCTTATTGTCTTTTGCTTCCTTACCTCCAGGCTAGGTCCCTAGGTACCCCAGGCCTCTATGTCAGTCCCATGTATGGGGTATCAATCGCTAGGAAGGAGGTCAAGCTCTCCAACCCCCTCACTACCGAGGTGACCGTCATCCATGCCAGGTACCGACCTTCCTGCTGGCTGTTCTCACATTCACACCACTTCACTGGTTACCTGTAGCAACAGCGATATAGCCTTCTTGTACCTCCTCTTCATCCTCTTGTTATATAATCCCTGTTTGTGGTACGGCCTGCATGCACCCTTTTGGTAAGAACCTCTCATATTTACAGTCAATCCAAACATTCTCTAACAGATATCTTGCAGCATAACCCTCACTTCCTACCCCAGGCTGCCAGCTCATACCTTTCCATATGATAAAGTCCTTTTGCTCACAAAGTTTGTTCAGTCTTCTGTGGTACCCCTCAACTGGGTACCCACAAAGCGGGTTGCTCTTCTGACAGGTAGTAGTTACATCAGTCCACAGACCAGCTTGCGCTCCAAGGACTTCCCTGTGAGCAGAGCCCTCTCCCTTTTTATCAGCAACACAGGGTGGAGAGCAGAGTCCAGAAAGCCTGGGAAAATGCAGAGCCTGTTTTAACCCTTCCTGGACAGCCTGCTAACTATCTCCATAATACACATAACTTTAGGCATCACAAGTTGACATAGAAACACAGAACTAGTACATAGTCTTACAAAATTAAAGAACACTTTAATTTTACACCACACTGTAAGCACCTGCTTACTAGTTTAGCAAAAGACAGCTGAGCAGAACTGACACCACTCAGCCCAAAAAACAGCTGTGCATTGTCAGACCACAACAGAAATTGGGAGCTAAGGGCATTTCTGGCAGTTCAACAGGTATTTTCTGTACTTGCAGATTCTTTAAAAGGATACAACTTGGAGTATGTGTAAATGTGTATGTATTCCAGACATGTAATGCATATTTTTTTTATTCTTTATTTATGACAGACATGTTTTTCTGACCTTCTGTAAAACCTATAAGCTAAATACCCAATAACCTGTGTATTACAATGGCCAAGTTGCCCTAAGCCCCTAAAAGATGTCAGGAAAAGTTATATATTAGTTTTCCATATCCGAACTGCTGACACACATACAGACAAAAAAAACAAATTGCATTGGAGTGGGAAAAGGACAGAGAGATGTTTCATAAGCTTGGTTTTCATCACCATGTTCGAAGCTATATACTGTGGGGCAAAAAAGTATTTAGTCAGCCACCAATTGTGCAAGTTCTCCCACTTAAAAAGATGAGAGAGGCCTGTAATTGGCATCATAGGTAGACCTCAACTATGAGAGACAAAATGAGAAAAAAAATTCAGACAATCACATTGGCTGATTTGAAAAGAATTTATTTGCAAATTATGGTGGAAAATAAGTATTTGGTCACCTACAAACAAGCAAGATTTCTGGCTCTCACAGACCTGTACCTTCTTCTTTAAGAGGCCCTTCTGTCCTGCACTTATTACCTGTATCAATGGCACCTGTTTGAACTTGTTATCAGTATAAAAGACACCTGTCCACAACCTCAAACAGTCACACTCCAAACTCCACTATGGTGAAGACCAAAGAGCTGTCGAAGGACACCAGAAACAAAATTGTAGACCTGCACCAGGATGGGAAGACTGAATCTGCAATAGGCAAGCAGTTTGGTGTGAACAAATCAACTGTGGGAGCAATAATTAGAAAATGGAAGACATATAAGACCACTGATAATCTCCCTCGATCTGGGGCTCCACGCAAGATCTCACCCCGTGGGGTCAAAATGATCACAAGAACGGTGAGCAAAAATCCCAGGACCACACGGGGGGACCTAGTGAATGACCTGCAGAGAGCTGGGACCAACGTAACAAAGGCTACCATCAGTAACACACTACGCCGCCAGGGACTCAGATCATGCAGTGCCAGACGTGTCTCCCTGCTTAAGCCAGTACATGTCCAGGCCCGTCTGAAGTTTGCTAGAGAGCATTTGGATGATCCAGAAGAGGATTGGGAGAATGTCATATGGTCAGATGAAACCAAAATAGAACTGTTTGGTAGAAACACAACTCGTCGTGTTTGGAGGAGAGAGAATGCTGAGTTGCATCCAAAGAACACCATACCTACTGTGAAGCATGGGGGTGGCAACATCATGCTTTGGGGCTGTTTCTCCGCAAAAGGACCAGGACGACTGATCCATGTACAGGACAGAATGAATGGGGCCATGTATCGTGAGATTTTGAGGTAGAGATTCTAAAAGTATGAGTGGGGGGATAGGGATGTGCTATTCCAGCATGGACAGATTAGGACCTTTTTCGTGGATTGCATTTAATAACAAGTCCTTGTGTTTGATGAGGTTTTATAGCAATTATGACTTATCTCATGACCTTTGTCTGGAACAGCTATCACGAATTTCCATTAGGAGGCTCAGTGTGTATCTGGATTATGAGGCTGGCAAGATTTCTTTTTATGAGCTATGTGACCCCATCAGACACCCCTTCACTTTCACTGAGCACCTCCACACTGTACTGTATGTAGAGAAAAGTTGTGTACAGATGCAAGACCAACCACCAAAAAGAGGACTTGTAAGCTCTTGTACTGTCGTAGCTGAGTATTTACCCTGCAGGATTCCTGTTTTATAAGAAATGATTGCTATATTTTTATTTTTTATATGTTATTGTTCAGTCAGTGTCACACCTTGCTTAAATGTTAAAGTCATAATTTTCATTCCTCAGTTTGGCAGTGTTAGACTACACTGGGTTTTTTTTTTAAGGCCTCCTACACATGACCATTTAGCTGCATAGACCAGATTCCATTAGCAAGAATCATTGGATCCTTGCGATTGGAATGACAGGTGCATGCGAAGAGAGGAGGCCGCTCAGCCTATATAAACTATTGACAATGGCCACCACAGTTCACATGTAGCCGCACACCAATCAGTTACCTGTGGTTAGGGGCTGTGTCCAGGCTTAGATAACTGTTCCTAACCTCAGTTAACCCTGTGGTGTGTGGCTACTCAGCCTGTTTTTGGCTTAAATAGGCTAAGTAGCTGTCACTATTTGTGTGTACCTATCATTCCAATGGCAAGAATCTACTAACTCTTGCTGCAGAAATCCAATGTATGCAGCTAAATGGCTGTGTGAAGGAGCCCTTAGTGTTGTTTCCTATAGTTAAATCATGTGTATGCGTGTGTGTACGTATAAAGCCATTTATAACTCTGCCCCAAATTACATCAACGATCTTGTCTCCAAATATCACCCAAACCGTCCCCTCCGCCCCTTGCAAGACCTCCTGCTCTCTAGCTCCCTTGTCTCCTCCTCCCATGCTCATCTCCAGGACTTTTCCAGAGCTTCCCCCATCCTCTGGAACTCTCTACCCCAATTTATGAGACTATCGCCTACTCTGCTCACTTTTAGGAGATCTCTGAAAACCTATCTCTTCAAGGAAGCCTATCCTGCCCTCAGCTAATAATGGAATCTTCTACTTTTCCAACCAGTCCATCCCCCACAGTTACTACCTTTTGTACCACTAGCCCCTCCCTCCTAGATTGTAAGCTCCAAGGAGCAGGGCCCTCCTATCCCTCTTGTATTGAACTGTATTGTTGCTGTATTGTCTCCCGTTATATTGTAAAGTGCTGAGCAAACTGTTGGCGCTATATAAATCCTGTATAATAATAATATATTAGTTACAATTAGAATGTCCAATTATTAAGTATTACCAAATGCTGTTGTCAGTGATTGCATGGCAAAAGTGAGGTTAAAACATGTTATTAGTAATGGTGAGGGAAGAAAAGAAGAATATCAGTACATAATATTGGAAGTCCAACCAGACAAAACAGGAATAGTCTGAAAATAGTCTCTATATCCAGGTGAAGAGTTCATATTAATGGGAATAAACAGGGTCTTATTGCTCGAAATGGCAGAGGGAAACCAAAAACTACAAAAACACACAAGAAAAGGATGCAACAACCCAATATTTTATCTGAAGTACATAGATGTCAGGAAACTAGTGCAGCTAATGCTTTAGCTACTGCCCATTCCTGTGCAGCTAATGCTCGTGCACGTGTACCAGCACACAGATGAGCCCAGGCTAATATCCAGCATGCACTGACATGTAGGCACATTTCTAAGCACCAGCACACATAGGAGCGCACGACTTTCCACATTGGTGCCAAGCTGCCTATTTAGAGGAGACTGTACTGTGTATTCATCACTGGATGTTCTTCAATGTCCTGTGATTCATGTTCCTGTGTTCCTGTTTGTACTGACTGATCTTCTGTTGCTGACCTGGCTTGTTCCTGACCTTGCTCTGTGGATTCTGGATTCTGACCTTGGCTTGCCATAGACTACTCTCTGCCTGATCTCTTGCTGCTGACCTTAGCTTACCTCTGGCTATTCTCTACCTGATCTCCTGGTGCTGACCTCGGCTTGCCTCTGACTGTTCTCTGCCTGATCTCCTAGTGCTGACCTCGGCTTGCTGCTGGATTTTGCTCTGTTTGCTAACCAGGTACCGACTGCAGCCTGCCTCCTGACCACACTGCTGTCTCACTGTGTATGCTCTGGCTTACCTTGACTACATCCCTAACCATGGCAGTCACCTGGTTTCAAGCCTTCAGCACTGTACTTCTTTGAGCCTTGTGCCTCTGTCACCACATTCAGGGGTGCTCGGACCAGAGCTGCAAGGGAAGCCCTCGTCAACTTGACTTCCGGTTCTGGCGCTGCATGGATAGGAGGTGATCTGCACAGCTTCTCCAGAGTCCACTGAAAGCTGCTCCTTTCAGGATGAAAACAGCACCGCTAACCTGCGGCTCCGCCTTGCGGTTACCCAGGCTGTTGATGGATCGCTTTTCACTGTGATCCAGGGCCAGATCCCACTCCCTCCTACGTTGGCACCTGGACACAACAGCAGACACAGATCCTAAGATGGCCTCTGGATTGAGCAGGGGGAAATCTGAGGGAGAGCTGGATGTCCCTGCTGCAATATCCCCAGTGAAAATGGCTCAGGGTGAGAACAATACACATAATAAAATAGCCCAGGCTGTGAAGGATCTACTCACCCCAAAGATAACACATTCGGTAGATAGAGTGGTGTCACAGGGAGTAGGGCAATTTCATAGAGACATAACAGAGCATTCACAAAGGATCACACAGACAGAGGAAAGAATATCAAACCTGAAAGATGAGCTACAAGAAGCTAGTCTCACTATCTCTAAACAAAATAAAATCCAACAATTTCTCCTGGATAAAGTGGAAGATCTTGAGAATAGTTCCAGAAGAAATAATTGGACTTCCAGAGTCATACAAACCCAATTTACTTACAGACATTTGTTCCAAATGCATTCCTGAGGCTTTGTGAATCCATAAATCATGTACAGTAGAAAGAGCACATAGAGTGGGCATTCAACAACAGGATCCTACATCTAGACCAGATATTTTGAAATCTCTTAATTATATGGATACGTTGGCTATTCTTCAAAGCTATAGGAAACATAAATCCTTATCATTGGATGGACACAATATTTTGCTTTTTGCAAATTACTCAATAGAGGTTATGCATCAGCGCAAAGCCTTTGCACCAATTTGCACTATTCCTTTTCATAAACGCATAATATTTACCTTGGCTTACCCGGCTATATTATATGTGCAAATCCTAAAAGTAATGGAGATTCTCCTCTGGCAAGTACAACGTGCTCACCTAAACAACAACGCAGCCCAAGGAAAACTCTGGCTAAGCATTTTTGGCCTGCCGGGCAGACAGGTCGTGCAAAGGCCAGATAAATGATTAATACTATAATTGGTATTGAGATAAAAATTATGTTCTCTGTGTATCTAAAGATGGGTCAGTATCATGAGGTTTATGATTAAGAAGTAGCTCTGGAGAGTTTAGATCTGTAAAGAGTTTCTGTCTTTTGTTTTTCATGTGGAAAAATGTGAAGTGTTTAAAAGGTTGTTTTCTTTTTCATCTTTAGTGGCCACAGTTTATTTTTGGCAGTATTTTTGATCAACTCAATGTCATATATATTACTTACAGGTTGCGAAGCTCTCAGGGATATATATTGCTTGATATTATATATGCTTTTGCTCCTAATTGTAGGTGGGTATCTTCTATTGAACAACGCCACCATCAAACCCGCCCCGCAGGCCAGAGTACTTGGTGTCATTCTGGACTCCAACCTATCCTTCCAGCCCCAAGTCCAATCTTTAAGAAACTCATGCAGACTCCACCTCCGCGACATCGCCAAAATACGCACGTTCCTAACTCCAGAAACCACTAAACAGCTCATCCACTCCCTCATCATATCACGACTCGATTACTGCAACTCCCTCCTCACTGGCCTGCCTCGCCGCGGGCTATCCCCGCTTCAGTTGATCCTGAATACGGTTGCCAGATTCATTCACCTTTCTAACCGCTCCATTTCTGCCACCCCCCTCTGCCAATCCCTCCACTGGCTTCCGATTGCGCAACGGATCAAATTCAAAATCCTAACACTGACGTACAAAGTCGTCCACCATACTGCCCCGAACTACATCACCAACCTAATATCCAAGTACTACTCAGCACGCACACACTGCTCCTCACAAGACCTCCTTCTCTCTAGTTCCCTGGTCTCCTCCTCCCATGCCCGCCTCCAGGACTTCTCCAGGGTGTCACCCATCCTCTGGAACTCCCTGTCCCAACCCATCAGATTATCACCTACTCTCCTCTCCTTTAGGCGCACCCTGAAAACCCACCTCTTCAGGGAAGCCTACCTCACCCACTGATAACTTGCCAACCTCCTCCACTCTTCCTACCACTCCATCCCCCACAGCTTTCTCCTCCTGTGCCACCATCCCCTCCCTCCTAGATTGTAAGATCGAAAGAGCAGGGCCCTTGATCTCCTCATGTTTTGCATTGTATTGTTATTGTTCTGTCCCCCTTTGTAATGTACAGTGCTGAGCGAACAATTGGCGCTTTATAAATACTGTATAATATTAATAAATAATCACTACTTATTAATAATATCATGGAATGTTAAGGGACTAAGGTCCTCTTACAAAAGGATGAAAATCTTAAGACATTTAAAACGCCTTCAATCAGATGTAGCTTTGTTACATTAAAACACATCTCTCAGACATTGATATACAACTTATGAAGAAGCTGTGGGTGGGAGAGGTTTTAGGTTCCTCTGCCTCTGGCCGGAAGGCAGGGGTAGCAATACTGTTTCATAAGAATCTCCCTTATACAGTCAGGTCCATAAATATTGGGACATCGACACAATTCTAACATTTTTGGCTCTATACACCACCACAATGGATTTAAAATGAAACAAACAAGACGTGCTTTAACTGCAGACTGTCTGCTTTAATTTGAGGGTATTTACATCAAAATCAGGGGAACGGTGTAGGAATTACAACAGTTTGCATATGTGCCTCCCACTTGTTAAGGGACCAAAAGTAATGGGACAATTGGCTTCTCAGCTGTTCCATGGCCAGGTGTGTGTTATTCCCTCATTATCCCAATTACAATGAGCAGATAAAAGGTCCAGAGTTCATTTCAAGTGTGCTATTTGCATTTGGAATCTGTTGCTGTCAACTCTCAAGATGAGATCCAAAGAGCTGTCACTATCAGTGAAGCAAGCCATCATTAGGCTGAAAAAACAAAACAAACCCATCAGAGAGATAGCAAAAACATTAGGCGTGACCAAAACAACTGTTTGGAACATTCTTAAAAAGAAGGAACGCACCGGTGAGCTCAGCAACACCAAAAGACCCGAAAGACCACGGAAAACAACTGTGGTGGATGACCGAAGAATTCTTTCCCTGGTGAAGAAAATACCCTTCACAACAGTTGGCCGAATCAAAAACACTCTCCAGAAGGTAGGTGTATGTGTGTCAAAGTCAACAATCAAGAGAAGACTTCACCAGAGTGAATACAGAGGGTTCATCACAAGATGTAAACCATTGGTGAGCCTCAAAAACAGGAAGAAAAATTAGAGTTTGCCAAACGACATCTAAAAAAGCCTTCACAGTTCTGGAACAACAACCTATGGACAGATGAGACCAAGATCAACTTGTACCAGAGTGATGGGAAGAGAGAGTATGGAGAAGGAAAGGAACTGCTCATGATCCTAAGCATACCACCTCATCAGTGAAGCATGGTGGTGGTAGTGTCATGGCGTGGGCATGTATGGCTGCCAATGGAACTGCTTCTCTTGTATTTATTGATGATGTGACTGCTGACAAAAGCAGCAGGATGAATTCTGAAGTGTTTCGGGCAATATTATCTGCTCATATTCAGCCAAATGCGTCACAACTCATTGGACGCCGCTTCACAGTGCAGATGGACAATGACCCAAAGCATACTGCAAAAGCAACCAAAGAGTTTTTTAAGGGAAAGAAGTGGAATGTTCTGCGATGGCCAAGTCAATCACCTTACCTGAATCCGATTGAGCATGCATTTCACTTGCTGAAGACGAAACTGAAGGGAAAATGCCCCAAGAACATGCAGGAACTGAAGACAGTTGCAGTAGAGGCCTGGCAGAGCATCACCAGGGATGAAACCCAGCGTCTGGTGATGTCTATGCGTTCCAGACTTCAGGCTGTAATTGACTGCAAAGGATTTGCAACCAAGTATTAAAAAGTGAAAGTTTGATTTATGATTATTATTCTGTCCCATTACTTTTGGTCCCTTAACAAGTGGGAGGCACATATGCAAACTGTTGTAATTCCTACACCGTTCACCTGATTTAGATGTAAATAACCTCAAATTAAAGCTGACAGTCTGCAGTTAAAGCACATTTTGTTCGTTTCATTTCAAATCCATTGTGTTGGTGTATAGAGCCAAAAATGTTAGAATTGTGTCGCTGTCCCAATATTTATGGACCTGACTGTAAGCTGCATTCATTTGAAGCGAATAACTCAGGACGACTACTAACAGCCCATTTATCTATATCTTCTCATCAGATCGCTATAATGAATGTTTATGCGCCCAACTCTCCTGGAACAGGAACTTACTGAATGGTTATTGAAAGTACCTTAAAAAATGCATATTGTCGGGGGTGATTTCAATTCTGTGATGGATGCAATGGAGGATAGGTCTCTGTATCAAACATGTTTGCAGAAAAATTCAAACTTAGGATACTCAGCTTCTTTGCTTTTGAAGCAGACTATCTCTTTACTCGATTTATCAGATATCTGGCGACTGACACACCCTTTAGGTAGGGACTTCCACTCGCACCCACACAATTCTTTTTCTAGGATTGGTTACTTTTTTGGTTCATCTTTTTTACCACGTCTGGTAACTGCAACTGAGATAAGATAAATGGTTATATCCAACTATAGCCCTATACCGATACAATTGGAAATTAGGCAATATATGAGAAATTTTAAACACTGACGTTTTCCATCATTTATGGCTAAAAATGTAGATTTTCAGCAATATCTTAAAGAGGGACGGAGCGAGTTTGAGTTGACAAATTTATTTTGGGAAACAGGTAAATCTTTCTTGAGAGGGAATATTATAACCTATACTGTATGACTAAATTTAAAAAAACATACAATGTGGGAATATAATAATGCCAGTGATAACCTTAGAAAGGCACATTCAGAACTACTAAATTTACGTAATACGGAAAATAAAAAACATTGGCATGAGGCAAAAAGACAGTCCAATTTATGGGCTGCACAACAAGAACTTGTGAAAAATTCATATTCTTCATTTTTTTTATATAAATTCCGAAATAAATCAAGCATATTAAAGCTATGTAAAGGCCCATATCAACCCACACATATTTTAGCGTTAAAAAATTCTGTAGGCTCCCTGACCAATTCCCCTACCAAAATTAATGATATATTAACTAAATATTATAAGAATCTATACGGGGAAGATCCCATTGATGATAATTTGGCATCTAATTTCTTAAACAATATTCAATTTCTTAAATTGACAGATTCACAACAACAAATTTTAAATGCACCTATTGAGCTGTAAGAAATAATGAATACCATTAGACATATGGCAAATAATAAAGCCCCTGGTCCAGATGGGCTTACAGCAGAATTTTTTTAAATCTCACAAAATTATAGAACAGATACACTATTAACTACCTGCCGACTGCAGATAGCCGAATGACGGCTTCACTGCGGCCGGCCAGTTCTGGGTGGACGTCATATGACGTCCCCCCAGAACGCGCTCTCCTGCGCGCCCCAGGGGGCGCGCACCCGACGGTCTCCGTGATCGCTGTGTCCTATGGACACAGCTGATCACATGATGTGGTAAAAGGCCAATCACAGCGGCCTTTTACCACCTGATCAGCGGTGTCCAATGACACGCTGATCAGAGGGAAATGCAAGTGCCGGTTCACGGCTGCACTTTCCTCACGCTGTCAGATCGTGAGGAAAGTACTGCCGAGAACCGGCAGTTGTCAGAGCGGGGATCGGCACCGATCATCAGGGCACTGATGATCAGTGCCCTGATGATCGGTGCCCAGCAGTGCCACCCGCAAGTTCCGCCCACCTGTGCCCAGCAGTGCGCCCACTAGCTCCGCCCACCTGTGCCCAGCAGATCACCCACCTGTGCCCAGCAGTGAACCCACCTGTGCCACTCTGCAGTGCCACCTACCTGTGCCCAGCAGTGCCACCCACCTGTGCCCACCCACCTGTGCCCACCAGTGCCACCCACCTGTGCCACCCACCTGTGCCCACCCACCAGTGCTGCCCACCAGTGCCGCCCACCAGTGCAGCCCAGCAGTGCTGCCAGTCAGTGCCACCAGTCAGTGCCCAGGGGTTGTGCCAGTCAGTGCTGCCAGTCAGTGCCCAGCAGTGATGCCAGTCAGCGCCGTCTATCAGTACCCATCATCAGTGTCACCTATCAGTGCCGCCTATCAGTGCTACATATTAGTGCCGTCTATCCGTGACACCTCATTAGTGCTGTCTATCAGTGACGCCTATCCGTGCAACCTCATTAGTACTGCCTATCAGTGCCCATCAGTGCCGCCTATCAGTGCCCATCAGTGCTGCCTCATCAACGCACATCAGTGAAGGAGAAAAAATGCCTGTTTGAAAAATTTATAAAAGAAACAAAGAAACTTTTTTTTTTTTCAAATTTTTTGCACTTTTTTATTTATAGCGCAAAAAGTAAAGCGCCCAGTGGCGATTAAATACCACCAAAAGAAAGCTCTATTTGTGAGGAAAAAATGATCAAAATTTCATATGGGTACAATGTTGCATGACCGCTCAATTGTCAATCAAAGTGCGGCAGCGCTGAAAGCTGAAAATCGGCCTGGTAAGGAAGGGGGTATAAGTGCCTGGTAGGCAAGTGGTTAAGGGTCTTTCAAACAATTTGGCAAGGGGGTCCTTACCTCCCAACTGCTTTTCAAGCATACATTAAATTGCTTGAAAAAATATTGCAAGGACCCAACTGATCCAGCCTCATATAGACCAATGTCTTTAATAAATCTGGATGCCAAGATATTGTCCAAGATAATTCCAACCAGATTAGCCGTCGTGCTCCCAAAAATTATACATCCAGCACAGGTGGGGTTTGTCAAGTGTAGATCAGCCACCCTAAATATTAGGAAAACCATTATGGCGCTAAAATTTGCTAGATCACATCCTGAAACAGATACAGCTATAATATCACTAGATGCTGAAAAAGCCTTTGACAATATAAGTTTACAATTGCTATTCAAAGTATTACAGGAAATGGGTTTTACAGGTCCTTTCATTCATCTTATTAAAAATATGTACTCCTCCCCTACGGCAAGATTATGTACTTCAGGAAATATTTTGGAAAATATAAAACTCACAAAAGGAACTAGACAAGGCTGTCCCCTCTCGCCTTTATTATTCAATTTGAACATAGGACCACTTTCTAGATACTGTGGGGTTAGCTCAGGTGGGGGATCACCTTCCCTGGGAAAAAGGTAGCCTGCTGTGCGGTCTTTCTTAAAATCTGACTGGTTGTCAGCTTTATTTACAGGTTTGCATAAATGTCAAAACAAACAAAACAGTAAAATAAACCCTTGCCATCCAGGCACTAACTAAACATGAAACTTTCCTCTCTCAGAGGTGAAGGGCTTCTCCCTGTCACCCAAAAACAAAACAAACGCAAACCTTTTCTTGTAGGTATAGTACACACACAGCTCTCTCAGAATACTTTCTCTGAGTCCCAGGCCACGAGCAACTCCTTGCTCCAGCCCTGCCCTTTTTGTATCACCTGTTGGTGGACCTCAGTGGAGCCCAAACTCTGGTCCGGAACCACCTCTGCCATTGTGGCCCCAAAATCCCGGAGTGGACTCCACCTTACACCTCACAGTATGATCTCATGCGAGGTGACACATATCGTCCATCCATCACTTTGCCGTTCATACTGTCACATATCCCCTCCCTCTGCTCAAGCCCCTGTGGCTGAGCAACTGTCCCAACCAGGCAATGGACCCGGGAGAGGGCATCTACATTGGTTTGCAGTTTCCCCGCTCTGTGTTCCACCGTAAATCTGAACGCTTGTAACGCAAGAAACCACCTTGTCACTCGGCTATTTTTCTCCTGGTTATCGCACATCCATTTAAGCGGGGCATGATCAGTAACCAACTTGAACTGTCTTCCTAACAGGTAATATTTCAGGGCCTCCAAGGCCCATTTGATGGCCAAACCTTCCTTATCCACAATGGCATAGTTTCTCTCATGTTTGTTGAGCTTTCTACTTAGGAAGACCACAGGGTGCTCCTCCCCATCTCTGATTTGGGACAGTACAGCACCTAGTCCCACGTCAGAGGCATCAGTCTGTACCACAAACTCTGTTGTGAAATCTGGGGTCACAAGCACAGGTTGGGCACAGAGAGCTTGTTTCAGCCTTTGAAATGCGGTTTCCGCCTCAGGATTCCACTTAATCATGACCGACCCCCTACCTTTTGTCAGATCTGTCAGTGGGGCTGCAATGGTGGCAAAATTGGGGATAAACCGCCTGTAGTATCCTGTGATCCCAAGAAATGCCCGGACTTGCTTTTTATTTACCGGTTGGGGCCACTTTTGAATTGCCTCGATTTTATTTATCTGAGGCCTAATGAGACCTCGACCAATGATGTAGCCAAGATATTTGGCCTCTTCCAAGCCTATGGCACACTTTTTGGGGTTGGCGGTAAGACCTGCTTCCCTCAGCGAATCTACTATTGCTTGCAAGCGGGACAAATGAGACTCCCAGTCTGGACTGTGGATGACGACATCGTCCAAATAGGCAGCTGCATATTGGCGATGTGGTCTTAGCGTTTTGTCCATCATTCGTTGGAATGATGCCGGAGCACCATGTAAACCAAACGGCATCCGCTTATACTGAAAGGACCCCTCGGGGGTAGAGAATGCCGTCTTTTCTTTTGCAGCTTCCGTTAAAGGAATCTGCCAATAGCCTTTAGTTAAATCTAAGGTGGTTATGTACCGAGCCGTTCCCAACCGGTCAATGAGTTCATCCACCCGAGGCATCGGGTACGCATCAAATTTAGACACACTGTTCAGTTTTCTGAAATCATTACAGAAACGAATAGTTCCATCGGGTTTTGGGACCAACACTATGGGACTCGACCACTCACTGTGAGATTCCTCAATCACTCCCAACTCTAACATGTCCTTTATTTCCTTTGCCACCGCTTCCCGCCTGGCCTCAGGTATTCTATAGGGCTTGACATTTACGTGGACCCCGGGCTGGGTAACTATTAGAGATGAGCGAATTTCTCAAAAATTCGATTCGGCTGATTCGGCGAATTCCAGTATGAAATTCGATTCGATGCGAATTAATTCGCTACGAATTTAACTTATTAAAAGGGTTTCTAGGCTTCAGAGAGCCTTTAAATTAGTGCAGAACACTGTAACTTTAATTTAAATGCCCTTGCAGATGAAAACAAATGGAAACAAATAGATACAATGTTTCAACCGCTGTATGGAGTGAGTGTCCCAGAACTGTCATAAATAGTCTATTTCTGACAGTTCTATGACATTCCCTCCATACAGCGGTTTCAACCGCTGTATGGAGTGAATGTCCCAGAACTGTCATAAATAGTCTATTTCTGACAGTTATGGGACATTCACTCCATACAGCGGTTGAAACATTGTATCTATTTTTTTCCATAAATGACATTCTGCAGATACACTTAGAGGAGCGCTGCAGATACACTTTTTGCCGGCTTGGAATTATTCTTATTTTCATCCTACTTCTTCTTCTTCATCCTCATCCTCTTCTTCTTCTTATGAGGATGAGGATGAAGAAGAAGAAGAAGAAGAAGTAGGATGAAAATAAGATTAATTCCAAGCTGGCAAAAAGTGTATCTGCAGCGCTCCTCTAAGTGTATCTGCAGAATGTCATTTATGGAAACAAATAGATACAATGTTTCAACCGCTGTATGGAGTGAGTGTCCCAGAACTGTCATAAATAGTCTATTTCTGACAGTTCTATGACATTCCCTCCATACAGCGGTTTCAACCGCTGTATGGAGTGAATGTCCCAGAACTGTCATAAATAGTCTATTTCTGACAGTTATGGAACATTCACTCCATACAGCAGTTGAAACATTGTATCTATTTTTTTCCATAAATGACATTCTGCAGATACACTTAGAGGAGCGCTGCAGATACACTTTTTGCCGGCTTGGAATTATTCTTATTTTCATCCTACTTCTTCTTCTTCTTCATCCTCATCCTCTTCTTCTTCTTATGAGGATGAGGATGAAGAAGAAGAAGATGAAGAAGAAGTAGGATGAAAATAAGATTAATTCCAAGCTGGCAAAAAGTGTATCTGCCGCGCTCCTCTAAGTGTATTTGCAGAATGTCATTTATGGAAAAAAATAGATACAATGTTTCAACCGCTGTATGGAGTGAATGTCCCAGAACTGTCAGAAATAGTCTATTTCTGACAGTTATGGGACATTCACTCCATACAGCGGTTTCAACCGCTGTATGGAGGGAATGTCATAGAACTGTCAGAAATAGACTATTTATGACAGTTCTGGGACATTCCTTCCATACAGCGGTTGAAACATTGTATCTATTTGTTTCCATAAATGGATCCATTTATGGAAACAAATAGATACAATGTTTCAACCGCTGTATGGAAGGAATGTCCCAGAACTGTCAGAAATAGTCTATTTCTGACAGTTCTGGGACATTCACTCCATACAGCGGTTTCAACCGCTGTATGGAGGGAATGTCCCAGAACTGTCAGAAATAGTCTATTTCTGACAGTTCTGGGACATTCCCTCCATACAGCGGTTTCCGGCAAAAAGTGTATGTGCAGAGTTCCTCTATTCTGCAGATACACTTAGAGGAGCTCTGCAGATACACTTAGAGGAGCTCTGCACATACACTTTTTGCCGGCTTGGAATTATTCTTATTTTCATCCTACTTCTTCTTCTTCTTCTTCATCCTCATCCTCTTCTTCTTCTTCTGAGGATGAGGATGAGGATGAAGAAGAAGAAGAAGAAGTAGGATGAAAATAAGATTAATTCCAAGCCGGCAAAAAGTGTATGTGCAGAGCTCCTCTAAGTGTATGTGCAGAGCTCCTCTAAGTGTATCTGCAGAATAGAGGAACTCTGCACATACACTTTTTGCCGGCTTGGAATTATTCTTATTTTCATCCTACTTCTTCTTCTTCTTCTTCTTCTTCATCCTCATCCTCTTCTTCTTCTTCTGAGGATGAGGATGAGGATGAAGAAGAAGAAGAAGAAGTAGGATGAAAATAAGATTAATTCCAAGCCGGCAAAAAGTGTATGTGCAGAGCTCCTCTAAGTGTATCTGCAGAGCTCCTCTAAGTGTATCTGCAGAATAGAGGAACTCTGCACATACACTTTTTGCCGGCTTGGAATTATTCTTATTTTCATCCTACTTCTTCTTCTTCTTCTTCATCCTCATCCTCTTCTTCTTCTTCTGAGGATGAGGATGAAGAAGAAGAAGAAGAAGAAGTAGGATGAAAATAATATTAATTCCAAGCTGGCAAAAAGTGTATGTGCAGAGCTCCTCTAAGTGTATCTGCAGAGCTCCTCTAAGTGTATCTGCAGAATAGAGGAACTCTGCACATACACTTTTTGCCGGCTTGGAATTATTCTTATTTTCAGCCTACTTCTTCTTCTTCTTCTTCATCATCATCATCCTCATCCTCTTCTTCTTCTTCTGAGGATGAGGATGAGGATGAAGAAGAAGAAGTAGGATGAAAATAAGATTAATTCCAAGCCGGCAAAAAGTGTATGTGAAGAGCTCCTCTAAGTGTATCTGCAGAGCTCCTCTAAGTGTATCTGCAGAATAGAGGAACTCTGCACATACACTTTTTGCCGGCTTGGAATTATTCTTATTTTCATCCTACTTCTTCTTCTTCTTCTTCTTCATCCTCATCCTCTTCTTCTTCTTCTGAGGATGAGGATGAGGATGAAGAAGAAGAAGAAGTAGGATGAAAATAAGATTAATTCCAAGCCGGCAAAAAGTGTATGTGCAGAGCTCCTCTAAGTGTATCTGCAGAGCTCCTCTAAGTGTATCTGCAGAATAGAGGAACTCTGCACATACACTTTTTGCCGGCTTGGAATTATTCTTATTTTCATCCTACTTCTTCTTCTTCTTCTTCTTCATCCTCATCCTCTTCTTCTGAGGATGAGGATGAGGATGAAGAAGAAGAAGAAGAAGTAGGATGAAAATAAGAATAATTCCAAGCCGGCAAAAAGTGTATGTGCAGAGTTCCTCTATTTCTGACAGTTCTCTGACAGCTTCTTCACATGTACAGCGGTTGAAACATCTGTATCCTAAATGGAAACTAATAGATACAATGTTTCAACCGCTAAACATGTGTTCCTTCTGTCAGAGAACTGTCAGAAATAGCGGAGCTCACTGCAGGGACACTTTTGCCGGCTGATCGGGAAATATTCGATTCGCGCACCCGAAGTAGGCAAAATTTCGGATTCGACGCAAATCGAATATTTCCTGAAATTCAACTCGAATTCCGGTTCGCCTGGTTCGATTCGCTCATCTCTAGTCCTAAGCCTAAAGTCTCATTATCTGACACAATAGTCTTATCATTTTTTTCTGAGCCTTTGGCCCATGGAACAGTCTTACTGGATCCTCCGGATAGTTTTCCACCCCTAGTGACCTTGGGGTACGGCCCAGGTGAATGAAAAAAGTCCTCAGCGGCTGCATATCTCTCCACCAGGTCCACCAGCTCGTTTGCAGATTTAGGGTCTCCACGGCCGACCCACTTCCTCAAAGTGGCAGGGAGTGCACGCAAATATTGGTCCATGACCACACGCTCCACAATCTGAGGTTCTGACAATACCTCTGGCTGGAGCCACTTTTTGGAGAGATGTATCAAATCGAACATCTGAGATCTGGGTGGTTTGTCAGCCCTGTAATGCCACTGAGCCCGGACTGCAATGGTGACGCCCAGGCGTGCAAGGACCTCAGCCTTCAGTTTTTCAAAGTCCTGGGCATCCCCTGGTTCCAGGTCATAATAGGCTTTTTGGGATTCACCTGTCAAAAATGGTGCAAGCAGTCCTGCCCATTGCTCCTTTTTCCATCCTTCCCGAACAGCAACCCTTTCAAAAGTTGTGAGGTAGGCCTCCACATCATCCGCAGGTGTCATCTTCTGCAAAACATAGCTGGCCCGTGCCATTTTCTGCTCCACTGGCAGCGGATCTGCAGATTCCTTCTTTAATTCTAATAGGTGTTGGGCCACCTGCTTAAGGAGCTCTCGGTCTGCTTCTTGGGCCTCCGCAAACTGGCGATTTGTCTCCCGTTGTACTGCATTGGCCTGCAGCAAGGCTCTTATTATTTCCTCCATCTTCCCACTTGCTCAGGAAGTTGCCCGCCAAATCCACCATATGTGGGGTTAGCTCAGGTGGGGGATCACCTTCCCTGGGAAAAAGGTAGACCGCACAGCAGGCTTTAATAAATCTGGATGCCAAGCTATTGTCCAAGATAATTCCAACCAGATTAGCCGTCGTACTCCCAAAAATTATACATCCAGCACAGGTGGGGTTTGTCAAGTGTAGATCAGCCACCCTAAATATTAGGAAAACCATTATGGCGCTAGAATTTGCTAGATCACATCCTGAAACAGATACAGCTATAATATCACTGGATGCTGAAAAAGCCTTTGACAATATAAGTTTACAATTGCTATTCAAAGTATTACAGGAAATGGGTTTTACAGGTCCTTTCATTCATCTTATTAAAAATATGTACTCCTCCCCTACGGCAAGATTATGCACTTCAGGAAATATTTTGGAAAATATAAAACTCACAAAAGGAACTAGACAAGGCTGTCCCCTCTCGCCTTTATTATTCAATTTGAACATAGGACCACTTTCTAGATACTGTGGGGTTAGCTCAGGTGGGGGATCACCTTCCCTGGGAAAAAGGTAGCCTGCTGTGCGGTCTTTCTTAAAATCTGACTGGTTGTCAGCTTTATTTACAGGTTTGCAAAAATGTCAAAACAAACAAAACAGTAAAATAAACCCTTGCCATCCAGGCACTAACTAAACATGAAACTTTCCTCTCTCAGAGGTGAAGGGCTTCTCCCTGTCACCCAAAAACAAAACAAACGCAAATCTTTTCTTGTAGGTATAGTACACACACAGCTCTCTCAGAATACTTTCTCTGAGTCCCAGGCCACGAGCAACTCCTTGCTCCAGCCCTGCCCTTTTTGTATCATCTGTTGGTGGACCTCAGTGGAGCCCAAACTCTGGTCCGAAACCACCTCTGCCATTGTGGCCCCAAAATCCCGGAGTGGACTCCACCTTACACCTCACAGTATGATCTCATGCGAGGTGACACATATCGTCCATCCATCACTTTGCCGTTCATACTGTCACAATACATACATAAATAATCATTCAAACCTATCAGGCATCAAGATAGGTGATACAACTATGCACGCGGCATTGTTGAAAACATTTTAATTTTCTCATCGAACCCAAGATCGGATATGCTAGTCATCAAAGACATTTTTAATAAATTTAGAATAATATCAGGACTAAATATAAATTTCTCTAAAAGTGAAATTTTACCTTTAAACTCAAAATCAAAAAGCAGGATACCAAACTCTTTTTTCTATGTGGCTAGACAATATACTACTTATTTGGGCATAAAAATTGGTAAAGAGCATGCATCCCTATACTACCTAAATTATCCACCTCTTTTTACAAAAATTTATAAAGAACTGAATATGTGGATGAACTTACCTGTATCACGTTTTGGGAGATGTCATATTTAGAGATGAGCGAATCGAAGTATCCGAAGTGGAATTCGAGTCGAATATCGGAAAAATTTCGATTCGTGCCGAATCCGAAAAATAGCCTAATTCGGACGCGCGAATCGAAATTTTTCAGAAAATGGCGGCTGACATGTGCGGCGACGGAGCGGGGATGTCTGGGAAGGCGCGCAGACAAGGCGCGCTGACCCATAATGCATTCCTCAACTACATGTGATCGCATCAGCCAATCAGCAGCCAGCCAGCCAGCACTGTGTAATGGTCGAGCTATAAATAGCGGCCATTTTGGAATTCTTCATTTGCCTGCAGTTATTGAACAGAGGCAGACCGCTCTGTACTAGGGACAGGGACAGAGTTAGGGCCACAGAAACGATAATTGGGGACAGAGAAAAGTTACTTAGGGACAGAGAACCATTACTCAGGGACACAGACTTGTTAATGAGGGCCACAGAATCGTTATTTAGGGACAAAGAAACGCTAGTTAGGGCCACAGAATTCATAATCAGGGACAGACAGAATTGTTACTCAGTGCCAGAGAATTGTTACTTAGGGCCACAGAAACGTTATTAGGGCCACAGAATTTTTACTCAGGGACAGACAGAATTGTTACTGAGTGCCAGAGAATTGTTACTCAGGGACAGACAGAATTGTTACTGAGTGCCAGAGAATTGTTACTTAGGGCCACAGAAACTTTAATTAGGGCCACAGAATTTTTACTCAGGGACAGACAGAATTGTTACTGAGTGCCAGAGAATTGTTACTTAGGGCCACAGAAACTTTACTTAGGGCCACAGAATTTTTACTCAGGGACAGACAGAATTGTTACTGAGTGCCAGAGAATTGTTACTCAGGGACAGACAGAATTGTTACTAAGTGCCAGAGAATTGTTACTCAGGGCCCCAGAAACTTTACTTAGGGCCACAGAATTTTTACTCAGGGACAGACAGAATTGTTACTGAGTGCCAGAGAATTGTTACTCAGGGACAGACAGAATTGTTACGGAGTGCCAGAGAATTGTTACTCAGGGCCACAGAAACTTTACTTAGGGCCACAGAATTTTTACTCAGGGACAGACAGAATTGTTACTGAGTGCCAGAGAATTGTTACTCAGGGACAGACAGAATTGTTACTGAGTGCCAGAGAATTGTTACTTAGGGCCACAGAAACTTTACTTAGGGCCACAGAATTGTTACTCGCACAGACACAGAATTGTTACTCGCACAGACACAGAACTGTTACTGAGGGCCACAGAAACTTTACTTAGGGCCACAGAATTGTTACTCGCACAGACACAGAATTGTTACTCGCACAGACACAGAACTGTTACTGAGGGCCACAGAACTGTTACTTATGGCCACAGAATTGTTACTCGCACAGACACAGAATTGTTACTCAGGGCCACAGAACTGTTACTTAGGGACAAAGAAACGCTAGTTAGGGCCACAGAATTCATACTCAGGGACAGACAGAATTGTTACGGAGTGCCAGAGAATTGTTACTCAGGGCCACAGAAACTTTACTTAGGGCCACAGAATTTTTACTCAGGGACAGACAGAATTGTTACTGAGTGCCAGAGAATTGTTACTCAGGGACAGACAGAATTGTTACGGAGTGCCAGAGAATTGTTACTCAGGGCCACAGAAACTTTACTTAGGGCCACAGAATTTTTACTCAGGGACAGACAGAATTGTTACTGAGTGCCAGAGAATTGTTACTCAGGGACAGACAGAATTGTTACTGAGTGCCAGAGAATTGTTACTTAGGGCCACAGAAACTTTACTTAGGGCCACAGAATTGTTACTCGCACAGACACAGAATTGTTACTCGCACAGACACAGAACTGTTACTGAGGGCCACAGAAACTTTACTTAGGGCCACAGAATTGTTACTCGCACGGACACAGAATTGTTACTCGCACAGACACAGAACTGTTACTGAGGGCCACAGAACTGTTACTTAGGGCCACAGAATTGTTACTCGCACAGACACAGAATTGTTACTCAGGGCCACAGAACTGTTACTTAGGGACAAAGAAACGCTAGTTAGGGCCACAGAATTGTTACTCAGGGACAGACAGAATTGTTACTGAGTGCCAGAGAATTGTTACTCAGGGCCACAGAAACTTTACTTAGGGCCACAGAATTTTTACTCAGGGACAGACAGAATTGTTACTGAGTGCCAGAGAATTGTTACTCAGGGACAGACAGAATTGTTACGGAGTGCCAGAGAATTGTTACTCAGGGACAGACAGAATTGTTACTGAGTGCCAGAGAATTGTTACTTAGGGCCACAGAAACTTTAATTAGGGCCACAGAATTTTTACTCAGGGACAGACAGAATTGTTACTGAGTGCCAGAGAATTGTTACTCAGGGACAGACAGAATTGTTACGGAGTGCCAGAGAATTGTTACTCAGGGCCACAGAAACTTTACTTAGGGCCACAGAATTGTTACTCAGGGACAGACAGAATTGTTACTGAGTGCCAGAGAATTGTTACTCAGAGACAGACAGAATTGTTAAGGAGTGCCAGAGAATTGTTACTCACGGCCACAGAAACTTTACTTAGGGCCACAGAATTTTTACTCAGGGACAGACAGAATTGTTACTGAGTGCCAGAGAATTGTTACTCAGGGACAGACAGAATTGTTACTGAGTGCCAGATAATTGTTACTTAGGGCCACAGAAACGTTATTAGGGCCACAGAATTGTTACTCAGGGACAGACAGAATTGTTACTGAGTGCCAGAGAATTGTTACTTAGGGCCACAGAAACTTTAGTTAGGGCCACAGAATTGTTACTCAGGGACAGACACAGAATTGTTACTGAGGGCCACAGAACTGTTACTTAGGGCCACAGAATTGTTACTCGCACAGACACAGAATTGTTACTGAGGACCACAGAACTGTTACTTAGGGCCACAGAATTGTTACTCGCACAGACACAGAATTGTTACACAGGGACACAGAACTGTTACTGAGGGCCACAGAACCGTTACTTAGGGCCACAGAATTGTTACTCGCACAGACACAGAATTGTTACTCGCACAGACACAGAATTGTTACTCGCACAGACACAGAATTGTTACTGAGGGCCACAGAACTGTTACTTGGGGCCACAGAAACGTTAATCAGGGACACAGAATTGTTACTGAGGGCCACAGAACTGTTACTTAGGGCCACAGAATTGTTACTCGCACAGACACAGAATTGTTACACAGGGACACAGAACTGTTACTGAGGGCCACAGAACCGTTACTTAGGGCCACAGAATTGTTACTCGCACAGACAGAATTGTTACTCGCACAGACACAGAATTGTTACTCGCACAGACACAGAATTGTTACTCAGGGACACAGAACTGTTACTGAGGGCCACAGAACTGTTACTTAGGGCCACAGAATTGTTACTCGCACAGACACAGAATTCTTACTCGCACAGACACAGAATTGTTACTCAGGGAAACAGAACTGTTACTGAGGGCCACAGAACTGTTACTTAGGGCCACAGAATTGTTTCTCGCACAGACACAGAATTGTTACTCGCACAGACACAGAATTGTTACTGAGGGCCACAGAACTGTTACTTGGGGCCACAGAAACGTTAATCAGGGACACAGAATTGTTACTGAGGGCCACAGAACTGTTACTTAGGGCCACAGAATTGTTACTCGCACAGACACAGAATTGTTACTCAGGGACACAGAATTGTTACTCAGGGACACATAATCGTTTAATTAAAGAGTATGTCAGACAACATGCAGAGGAGTGGCAGAGGAGGCAATGTTTTAGGAGCGAGCAGACGTGGCAGCAGAGGAAGGGGTCGAGGCAGCACTATTCGCAGCCAGAGGCCAGTGCTCCCGGTGTCATCCAGCGGTCGTGTCTCCACCGACAACCCTGCCATTATCGATTGGTTGGCTCGGTCGTCTTCCTCTTCCCAGGTCACCTCTGACACCTACAGCCAACGGTCGGTGGGTACGTCAGACACAACCGTTAGTTGGCATGGCCCGGGACCAAGCCCACTGAAATCACGTGTCCTCTACCTGCCCCTGTCCTTTGGTGTTCCCTCACCAAGCGAAGTATCGCATGCTGTGGGCTCAGCCCCACTGTACAGTGAGGAAGAGCTAACAGAGGGCGGTCAGGAACGGGGGGAGACATCCGCCTTTTCAGCAGCTAGGCGAAGAAGTAGTGGCGAGGAGAGTGGCCCGGTAGCCGGTCTAGAGACAGGTCTGTCTCCTGACCCAGACGCAGCCGAGGGGGCTAGTAGTGAGGCGGAGACCCTACTTGATGATGAGGAGGTTGATCGCACTTGGCAGCCTCGTCGTCATCAGGCAATTTCTTCCGCATCATCAGGAGAAGAGGGTGGCAGCTTGGCAGTGAGCGAAACAGTCGGTGGGTTGCCCAGGAGACAGCAGCAGGGTCGCAGCAGTGTCAGTGGAAGCAGTGTCAGTGGAGCCAAATGGCCACGGAGTAGAGCACCAGCTCCACTGCAGCCTACCACCACGGCCAGTAGTGGTGCCGGTGTGCACGGAGGAAGCAGCAGTCAGCCAGTGAGGAGTATCGGGGGCAAAGTTTCCTACTCGGCGGTGTGGCAATTTTTCGTCAAGCCGCCCGAGGAAGTAAACGTAGCCGTATGTCCACTATGTGGCCAGAAAGTCAAGCGTGGCCAGGGGGCCCATGTTGGGACTATTTGGGCCATGTTGGGACAATGGGAGACCTCCCATTGCTGCTGTCTCCATCGCCACACTCTGCCATGTGCCACTTTCAGGTCTCCTCACACACTGCTGGTGTGTAGAATTTTTTGACATAGGGTGCTGGCAGATTACGGGCCTCCTATAGCTGCTGCCAGGCCCCTAATCTGCCATAGGCCCCTATATACCGCCTCCTCATGCTGCTGCCAGGTCCAGAGTCTCTCATGGGTCCCTTTACGGCCTCCCATTGCTGCTGTCTCCATCGCCACACTCTGCCATGTGCCACTTTCAGGTCTCCTCACACTGCTGGTGTGTAGAATTTTTTGACATAGGGTGCTGGCAGATTACGGGCCTCCTATAGCTGCTGCCAGGCCCCTAATCTGCCATAGGCCCCTATATACCGCCTCCTCATGCTGCTGCCAGGTCCAGAGTCTCTCATGGGTCCCTGTACGGCCTCCCATTGCTGCTGTCTCCATCGCCACACTCTGCCATGTGCCACTTTCAGGTCTCCTCACACTGCTGGTGTGTAGAATTTTTTGACATAGGGTGCTGGCAGATTACGGGCCTCCCATAGCTGCTGCCAGGCCCCTAATCTGCCATAGGCCCCTATATACCGCCTCCTCATGCTGCTGCCAAGTCCAGAGTGTGTCATGGGTCCCTGCACGGCCTCCCATTGCTGCTGTCTCCATAGCCACAGTGGTGCCATGTGCCACTTTCAGGTCTCCTCACACACTGCTGGTGTGTAGAATTTTTTGACATAGGGTGCTGGCAGATTACGGGCCTCCCATAGCTGCTGCCAGGCCCCTAATCTGCCATAGGCCCCTATATACCGCCTCCTCATGCTGCTGCCAGGTCCAGAGTCTCTCATGGGTCCCTGTACGGCCTCCCATTGCTGCTGTCTCCATCGCCACACTCTGCCATGTGCCACTTTCAGGTCTCCTCACACTGCTGGTGTGTAGAATTTTTTGACATAGGGTGCTGGCAGATTACGGGCCTCCCATAGCTGCTGCCAGGCCCCTAATCTGCCATAGGCCCCTATATACCGCCTCCTCATGCTGCTGCCAAGTCCAGAGTGTGTCATGGGTCCCTGTACGGCCTCCCATTGCTGCTGTCTCCATAGCCACACTCTGCCATGTGCCACTTTCAGGTCTCCTCACACACTGCTGGTGTGTAGAATTTTTTGACATAGGGTGCTGGCAGATTACGGGCCTCCCATAGCTGCTGCCAGGCCCCTAATCTGCCATAGGCCCCTATATACCGTCTCCTCATGCTGCTGCCAGGTCCAGAGTCTCTCATGGGTCCCTGTACGGCCTCCCATTGCTGCTGTCTCCATCGCCACACTCTGCCATGTGCCACTTTCAGGTCTCCTCACACACTGCTGGTGTGTAGAATTTTTTGACATAGGGTGCTGGCAGATTACGGGCCTCCCATAGCTGCTGCCAGGCCCCTAATCTGCCATAGGCCCCTATATACCGCCTCCTCATGCTGCTGCCAGGTCCAGAGTCTCTCATGGTTCCCTGTACGGCCTCCCATTGCTGCTGTCTCCATCGCCACACTCTGCCATGTGCCACTTTCAGGTCTCCTCACACACTGCTGGTGTGTAGAATTTTTTGACATAGGGTGTTGGCAGATTACGGGCCTCCCATTGCTGCTGCCAGGCCCCTAATCTGCCATGGGCCCCTATATACCGCCTCCTCATGCTGCTGCCAGGTCCAGAGTCTCTCATGGGTCCCTGTACGGCCTCCCATTGCTGCTGTCTCCATCGCCACACTCTGCCATGTGCCACTTTCAGGTCTCCTCACACACTGCTGGTGTGTAGAATTTTTTGACATAGGGTGCTGGCAGATTACGGGCCTCCCATAGCTGCTGCCAGGCCCCTAATCTGCCATAGGCCCCTATATACCGCCTCCTCATGCTGCTGCCAAGTCCAGAGTGTGTCATGGGTCCCTGTACGGCCTCCCATTGCTGCTGTCTCCATAGCCACACTCTGCCATGTGCCACTTTCAGGTCTCCTCACACACTGCTGGTGTGTAGAATTTTTTGACATAGGGTGCTGGCAGATTACGGGCCTCCCATAGCTGCTGCCAGGCCCCTAATCTGCCATAGGCCCCTATATACCGTCTCCTCATGCTGCTGCCAGGTCCAGAGTCTCTCATGGGTCCCTGTACGGCCTCCCATTGCTGCTGTCTCCATCGCCACACTCTGCCATGTGCCACTTTCAGGTCTCCTCACACACTGCTGGTGTGTAGAATTTTTTGACATAGGGTGCTGGCAGATTACGGGCCTCCCATAGCTGCTGCCAGGCCCCTAATCTGCCATAGGCCCCTATATACCGCCTCCTCATGCTGCTGCCAGGTCCAGAGTCTCTCATGGTTCCCTGTACGGCCTCCCATTGCTGCTGTCTCCATCGCCACACTCTGCCATGTGCCACTTTCAGGTCTCCTCACACACTGCTGGTGTGTAGAATTTTTTGACATAGGGTGTTGGCAGATTACGGGCCTCCCATTGCTGCTGCCAGGCCCCTAATCTGCCATGGGCCCCTATATACCGCCTCCTCATGCTGCTGCCAGGTCCAGAGTCTCTCATGGGTCCCTGTACGGCCTCCCATTGCTGCTGTCTCCATCGCCACACTCTGCCATGTGCCACTTTCAGGTCTCCTCACACACTGCTGGTGTGTAGAATTTTTTGACATAGGGTGCTGGCAGATTACGGGCCTCCCATAGCTGCTGCCAGGCCCCTAATCTGCCATAGGCCCCTATATACCGCCTCCTCATGCTGCTGCCAGGTCCAGAGTCTCTCATGGGTCCCTGTACGGCCTCCCATTGCTGCTGTCTCCATCGCCACACTCTGCCATGTGCCACTTTCAGGTCTCCTCACACACTGCTGGTGTGTTGAATTTTTTGACATAGGGTGCTGGCAGATTACGGGCCTCCCATAGCTGCTGCCAGGCCCCTAATCTGCCATAGGCCCCTATATACCGCCTCCTCATGCTGCTGCCAGGTCCAGAGTCTCTCATGGGTCCCTGTACGGCCTCCCATTGCTGCTGTCTCCATCGCCACACTCTGCCATGTGCCACTTTCAGGTCTCCTCACACACTGCTGGTGTGTAGAATTTTTTGACATAGGGTGCTGGCAGATTACGGGCCTCCCATAGCTGCTGCCAGGCCCCTAATCTGCCATAGGCCCCTATATACCGCCTCCTCATGCTGCTGCCAGGTCCAGAGTCTCTCATGGGTCCCTGTACGGCCTCCCATTGCTGCTGTCTCCATCGCCACACTCTGCCATGTGCCACTTTCAGGTCTCCTCACACACTGCTGGTGTGTTGAATTTTTTGACATAGGGTGCTGGCAGATTACGGGCCTCCCATTGCTGCTGCCAGGCCCCTAATCTGCCATAGGCCCCTATATACCGCCTCCTCATGCTGCTGCCAGGTCCAGAGTCTGTCATGGGTCCCTGTACGGCCTCCCATTGCTGCTGTCTCCATCGCCACACTCTGCCATGTGCCACTTTCAGGTCTCCTCACACACTGCTGGTGTGTTGAATTTTTTGACATAGGGTGCTGGCAGATTACGGGCCTCCCATTGCTGCTGCCAGGCCCCTAATCTGCCATAGGCCCCTATATACCGCCTCCTCATGCTGCTGCCAGGTCCAGAGTCTCTCATGGGTCCCTGTACGGCCTCCCATTGCTGCTGTCTCCATCGCCACACTCTGCCATGTGCCACTTTCAGGTCTCCTCACACACTGCTGGTGTGTAGAATTTTTTGACATAGGGTGCTGGCAGATTACGGGCCTCCCATAGCTGCTGCCAGGCCCCTAATCTGCCATAGGCCCCTATATACCGCCTCCTCATGCTGCTGCCAGGTCCAGAGTCTCTCATGGGTCCCTGTACGGCCTCCCATTGCTGCTGTCTCCATCGCCACACTCTGCCATGTGCCACTTTCAGGTCTCCTCACACACTGCTGGTGTGTAGAATTTTTTGACATAGGGTGCTGGCAGATTACGGGCCTCCCATAGCTGCTGCCAGGCCCCTAATCTGCCATAGGCCACTATATACCGCCTCCTCATGCTGCTGCCAGGTCCAGAGTCTCTCATGGTTCCCTGTACGGCCTCCCATTGCTGCTGTCTCCATCGCCACACTCTGCCATGTGCCACTTTCAGGTCTCCTCACACACTGCTGGTGTGTAGAATTTTTTGACATAGGGTGCTGGCAGATTACGGGCCTCCCATAGCTGCTGCCAGGCCCCTAATCTGCCATAGGCCCCTATATACCGCCTCCTCATGCTGCTGCCAGGTCCAGAGTCTCTCATGGGTCCCTGTACGGCCTCCCATTGCTGCTGTCTCCATCGCCACACTCTGCCATGTGCCACTTTCAGGTCTCCTCACACTGCTGGTGTGTAGAATTTTTTGACATAGGGTGCTGGCAGATTACGGGCCTCCCATTGCTGCTGCCAGGCCCCTAATCTGCCATGGGCCCCTATACCGCCTCCTCATGCTGCTGCCATGTCCAGAGTTTGTCATGGGTCCCTGTACGGCCTCCCATTGCTGCTGTCTCCATAGCCACACTCTGCCATGTGCCACTTTCAGGTCTCCTCACACACTGCTGGTGTGTAGAATTTTTTGACATAGGGTGCTGGCAGATTACGGGCCTCCCATAGCTGCTGCCAGGCCCCTAATCTGCCATAGGCCCCTATATACCGCCTCCTCATGCTGCTGCCAGGTCCAGAGTCTGTCATGGGTCCCTGTACGGCCTCCCATTGCTGCTGTCTCCATCGCCACACTCTGCCATGTGCCACTTTCAGGTCTCCTCACACTGCTGGTGTGTAGAATTTTTTGACATAGGGTGCTGGCAGATTACGGGCCTCCCATAGCTGCTGCCAGGCCCCTAATCTGCCATAGGCCCCTATATACCGCCTCCTCATGCTGCTGCCAGGTCCAGAGTCTCTCATGGGTCCCTGTACGGCCTCCCATTGCTGCTGTCTCCATCGCCACACTCTGCCATGTGCCACTTTCAGGTCTCCTCACACACTGCTGGTGTGTAGAATTTTTTGACATAGGGTGCTGGCAGATTACGGGCCTCCCATAGCTGCTGCCAGGCCCCTAATCTGCCATAGGCCCCTATATACCGCCTCCTCATGCTGCTGCCAGGTCCAGAGTCTCTCATGGGTCCCTGTACGGCCTCCCATTGCTGCTGTCTCCATCGCCACACTCTGCCATGTGCCACTTTCAGGTCTCCTCACACTGCTGGTGTGTAGAATTTTTTGACATAGGGTGCTGGCAGATTACGGGCCTCCTATAGCTGCTGCCAGGCCCCTAATCTGCCATAAGCCCCTATATACCGCCTCCTCATGCTGCTGCCAGGTCCATAGTCTGTCATGGGTCCCTGTACGGCCTCCCATTGCTGCTGTCTCCATCGCCACACTCTGCCATGTGCCACTTTCAGGTCTCCTCACACACTGCTGGTGTGTAGAATTTTTTGACATAGGGTGCTGGCAGATTACGGGCCTCCCATAGCTGCTGCCAGGCCCCTAATCTGCCATGGGCCCCTATATACCGCCTCCTCATGCTGCTGCCAGGTCCAGAGTCTCTCATGGGTCCCTGTACGGCCTCCCATTGCTGCTGTCTCCATCGCCACACTCTGCCATGTGCCACTTTCAGGTCTCCTCACACTGCTGGTGTGTAGAATTTTTTGACATAGGGTGCTGGCAGATTACGGGCCTCCTATAGCTGCTGCCAGGCCCCTAATCTGCCATAGGCCCCTATATACCGCCTCCTCATGCTGCTGCCAGGTCCAGAGTCTGTCATGGGTCCCTGTACGGCATCCCATTGCTGCTGTCTCCATCGCCACACTCTGCCATGTGCCACTTTCAGGTCTCCTCACACTGCTGGTGTGTAGAATTTTTTGACATAGGGTGCTGGCAGATTACGGGCCTCCCATAGCTGCTGCCAGGCCCCTAATCTGCCATAGGCCCCTATATACCGCCTCCTCATGCTGCTGCCAGGTCCAGAGTCTCTCATGGGTCCCTGTACGGCCTCCCATTGCTGCTGTCTCCATCGCCACACTCTGCCATGTGCCACTTTCAGGTCTCCTCACACACTGCTGGTGTGTTGAATTTTTTGACATAGGGTGCTGGCAGATTACGGGCCTCCCATTGCTGCTGCCAGGCCCCTAATCTGCCATAGGCCCCTATATACCGCCTCCTCATGCTGCTGCCAGGTCCAGAGTCTGTCATGGGTCCCTGTACGGCCTCCCATTGCTGCTGTCTCCATCGCCACACTCTGCCATGTGCCACTTTCAGGTCTCCTCACACACTGCTGGTGTGTAGAATTTTTTGACATAGGGTGCTGGCAGATTACGGGCCTCCCATAGCTGCTGCCAGGCCCCTAATCTGCCATAGGCCCCTATATACCGCCTCCTCATGCTGCTGCCAGGTCCAGAGTCTCTCATGGGTCCCTGTACGGCCTCCCATTGCTGCTGTCTCCATCGCCACACTCTGCCATGTGCCACTTTCAGGTCTCCTCACACACTGCTGGTGTGTAGAATTTTTTGACATAGGGTGCTGGCAGATTACGGGCCTCCCATAGCTGCTGCCAGGCCCCTAATCTGCCATAGGCCCCTATATACCGCCTCCTCATGCTGCTGCCAGGTCCAGAGTCTCTCATGGTTCCCTGTACGGCCTCCCATTGCTGCTGTCTCCATCGCCACACTCTGCCATGTGCCACTTTCAGGTCTCCTCACACTGCTGGTGTGTAGAATTTTTTGACATAGGGTGCTGGCAGATTACGGGCCTCCCATAGCTGCTGCCAGGCCCCTAATCTGCCATAGGCCCCTATATACCGCCTCCTCATGCTGCTGCCAGGTCCAGAGTCTGTCATGGGTCCCTGTACGGCCTCCCATTGCTGCTGTCTCCATCGCCACACTCTGCCATGTGCCACTTTCAGGTCTCCTCACACTGCTGGTGTGTAGAATTTTTTGACATAGGGTGCTGGCAGATTACGGGCCTCCCATAGCTTCTGCCAGGCCCCTAATCTGCCATAGGCCCCTATATACCGCCTCCTCATGCTGCTGCCAGGTCCAGAGTCTCTCATGGGTCCCTGTACGGCCTCCCATTGCTGCTGTCTCCATCGCCACACTCTGCCATGTGCCACTTTCAGGTCTCCTCACACACTGCTGGTGTGTAGAATTTTTTGACATAGGGTGCTGGCAGATTACGGGCCTCCCATAGCTGCTGCCAGGCCCCTAATCTGCCATAGGCCCCTATATACCGCCTCCTCATGCTGCTGCCAGGTCCAGAGTCTCTCATGGGTCCCTGTACGGCCTCCCATTGCTGCTGTCTCCATCGCCACACTCTGCCATGTGCCACTTTCAGGTCTCCTCACACACTGCTGGTGTGTAGAATTTTTTGACATAGGGTGCTGGCAGATTACGGGCCTCCCATAGCTGCTGCCAGGCCCCTAATCTGCCATAGGCCCCTATATACCGCCTCCTCATGCTGCTGCCAGGTCCAGAGTCTCTCATGGTTCCCTGTACGGCCTCCCATTGCTGCTGTCTCCATCGCCACACTCTGCCATGTGCCACTTTCAGGTCTCCTCACACTGCTGGTGTGTAGAATTTTTTGACATAGGGTGCTGGCAGATTACGGGCCTCCCATAGCTGCTGCCAGGCCCCTAATCTGCCATAGGCCCCTATATACCGCCTCCTCATGCTGCTGCCAGGTCCAGAGTCTGTCATGGGTCCCTGTACGGCCTCCCATTGCTGCTGTCTCCATCGCCACACTCTGCCATGTGCCACTTTCAGGTCTCCTCACACTGCTGGTGTGTAGAATTTTTTGACATAGGGTGCTGGCAGATTACGGGCCTCCCATAGCTTCTGCCAGGCCCCTAATCTGCCATAGGCCCCTATATACCGCCTCCTCATGCTGCTGCCAGGTCCAGAGTCTCTCATGGGTCCCTGTACGGCCTCCCATTGCTGCTGTCTCCATCGCCACACTCTGCCATGTGCCACTTTCAGGTCTCCTCACACACTGCTGGTGTGTAGAATTTTTTGACATAGGGTGCTGGCAGATTACGGGCCTCCCATAGCTGCTGCCAGGCCCCTAATCTGCCATAGGCCCCTATATACCGCCTCCTCATGCTGCTGCCAGGTCCAGAGTCTCTCATGGGTCCCTGTACGGCCTCCCATTGCTGCTGTCTCCATCGCCACACTCTGCCATGTGCCACTTTCAGGTCTCCTCACACACTGCTGGTGTGTAGAATTTTTTGACATAGGGTGCTGGCAGATTACGGGCCTCCCATAGCTGCTGCCAGGCCCCTAATCTGCCATAGGCCCCTATATACCGCCTCCTCATGCTGCTGCCAGGTCCAGAGTCTCTCATGGTTCCCTGTACGGCCTCCCATTGCTGCTGTCTCCATCGCCACACTCTGCCATGTGCCACTTTCAGGTCTCCTCACACACTGCTGGTGTGTAGAATTTTTTGACATAGGGTGTTGGCAGATTACGGGCCTCCCATTGCTGCTGCCAGGCCCCTAATCTGCCATGGGCCCCTATATACTGCCTCCTCATGCTGCTGCCAGGTCCAGAGTCTCTCATGGGTCCCTGTACGGCCTCCCATTGCTGCTGTCTCCATCGCCACACTCTGCCATGTGCCACTTTCAGGTCTCCTCACACACTGCTGGTGTGTTGAATTTTTTGACATAGGGTGCTGGCAGATTACGGGCCTCCCATTGCTGCTGCCAGGCCCCTAATCTGCCATGGGCCCCTATACCGCCTCCTCATGCTGCTGCCAAGTCCAGAGTGTGTCATGGGTCCCTGTACGGCCTCCCATTGCTGCTGTCTCCATCGCCACACTCTGCCATGTGCCACTTTCAGGTCTCCTCACACTGCTGGTGTGTAGAATTTTTTGACATAGGGTGCTGGCAGATTACGGGCCTCCCATAGCTGCTGCCAGGCCCCTAATCTGCCATAGGCCCCTATATACCGCCTCCTCATGCTGCTGCCAGGTCCAGAGTCTCTCATGGGTCCCTGTACGGCCTCCCATTGCTGCTGTCTCCATCGCCACACTCTGCCATGTGCCACTTTCAGGTCTCCTCACACACTGCTGGTGTGTAGAATTTTTTGACATAGGGTGCTGGCAGATTACGGGCCTCCCATAGCTGCTGCCAGGCCCCTAATCTGCCATAGGCCCCTATATACCGCCTCCTCATGCTGCTGCCAGGTCCAGAGTCTCTCATGGGTCCCTGTACGGCCTCCCATTGCTGCTGTCTCCATCGCCACACTCTGCCATGTGCCACTTTCAGGTCTCCTCACACACTGCTGGTGTGTAGAATTTTTTGACATAGGGTGCTGGCAGATTACGGGCCTCCCATAGCTGCTGCCAGGCCCCTAATCTGCCATAGGCCCCTATATACCGCCTCCTCATGCTGCTGCCAGGTCCAGAGTCTCTCATGGTTCCCTGTACGGCATCCCATTGCTGCTGTCTCCATCGCCACACTCTGCCATGTGCCACTTTCAGGTCTCCTCACACACTGCTGGTGTGTAGAATTTTTTGACATAGGGTGTTGGCAGATTATGGGCCTCCCATTGCTGCTGCCAGGCCCCTAATCTGCCATGGGCCCCTATATACCGCCTCCTCATGCTGCTGCCAGGTCCAGAGTCTCTCATGGGTCCCTGTACGGCCTCCCATTGCTGCTGTCTCCATCGCCACACTCTGCCATGTGCCACTTTCAGGTCTCCTCACACACTGCTGGTGTGTAGAATTTTTTGACATAGGGTGTTGGCAGATTACGGGCCTCCCATTGCTGCTGCCAGGCCCCTAATCTGCCATGGGCCCCTATATACCGCCTCCTCATGCTGCTGCCAGGTCCAGAGTCTCTCATGGGTCCCTGTACAGCCTCCCATTGCTGCTGTCTCCATCGCCACACTCTGCCATGTGCCACTTTCAGGTCTCCTCACACACTGCTGGTGTGTAGAATTTTTTGACATAGGGTGCTGGCAGATTACGGGCCTCCCATAGCTGCTGCCAGGCCCCTAATCTGCCATAGGCCCCTATATACCGCCTCCTCATGCTGCTGCCAGGTCCAGAGTCTCTCATGGGTCCCTGTACGGCCTCCCATTGCTGCTGTCTCCATCGCCACACTCTGCCATGTGCCACTTTCAGGTCTCCTCACACTGCTGGTGTGTAGAATTTTTTGACATAGGGTGCTGGCAGATTACGGGCCTCCTATAGCTGCTGCCAGGCCCCTAATCTGCCATAGGCCCCTATATACCGCCTCCTCATGCTGCTGCCAGGTCCAGAGTCTCTCATGGGTCCCTGTACGGCCTCCCATTGCTGCTGTCTCCATCGCCACACTCTGCCATGTGCCACTTTCAGGTCTCCTCACACACTGCTGGTGTGTAGAATTTTTTGACATAGGGTGCTGGCAGATTACGGGCCTCCCATAGCTGCTGCCAGGCCCCTAATCTGCCATAGGCCCCTATATACCGCCTCCTCATGCTGCTGCCAGGTCCAGAGTCTCTCATGGTTCCCTGTACGGCATCCCATTGCTGCTGTCTCCATCGCCACACTCTGCCATGTGCCACTTTCAGGTCTCCTCACACACTGCTGGTGTGTAGAATTTTTTGACATAGGGTGTTGGCAGATTACGGGCCTCCCATTGCTGCTGCCAGGCCCCTAATCTGCCATGGGCCCCTATATACCGCCTCCTCATGCTGCTGCCAGGTCCAGAGTCTCTCATGGGTCCCTGTACGGCCTCCCATTGCTGCTGTCTCCATCGCCACACTCTGCCATGTGCCACTTTCAGGTCTCCTCACACACTGCTGGTGTGTAGAATTTTTTGACATAGGGTGTTGGCAGATTACGGGCCTCCCATTGCTGCTGCCAGGCCCCTAATCTGCCATGGGCCCCTATATACCGCCTCCTCATGCTGCTGCCAGGTCCAGAGTCTCTCATGGGTCCCTGTACGGCCTCCCATTGCTGCTGTCTCCATCGCCACACTCTGCCATGTGCCACTTTCAGGTCTCCTCACACACTGCTGGTGTGTAGAATTTTTTGACATAGGGTGCTGGCAGATTACGGGCCTCCCATAGCTGCTGCCAGGCCCCTAATCTGCCATAGGCCCCTATATACCGCCTCCTCATGCTGCTGCCAGGTCCAGAGTCTCTCATGGGTCCCTGTACGGCCTCCCATTGCTGCTGTCTCCATAGCCACACTCTGCCATGTGCCACTTTCAGGTCTCCTCACACTGCTGGTGTGTTGAATTTTTTGACATAGGGTGCTGGCAGATTACGGGCCTCCCATTGCTGCTGCCAGGCACGTAATCTGCCATGGGCCCCCGTACCGACTCCTCATGCTGTGACGTTGCAACAAGGTGGAATTCAACCCTACATATGTTAGACCGCCTTTACGAACAGCGAAAGGCCATCACCGATTTCCTGATGTTAAAAGCGGATAAAGGTACTCCCTGTGTAACTTAGATGTCAGCCATTGGCAGCTCATGCGTGACACCTGCGCTTGCTCAGGCCCTTTGAGGAGGCCACGCTATTCGTGAGTCGCCAGGACTATGGGATGAACGACGTCATTCCTCTGTTGCACGTCCTGGAACAAATGCTGTTAACAATGGCTGGTCAGGGTGCGGTAGACGTGGCGCACAGATCTCAACGCCACATGACCCCTGTGGGGGCAGGACAGGAAGAAGAGGAGGAGGTAGAGGAGGACATTGGTGCTCAGGAATTATTGAGTGAAATGGGTGGTTTTTCCACTCAGCGGACAGGAGTGGAGGAGCAGGAGCATCTGGTAGAGGAGGAGGAGGAGGAGACAGAGGACCCAGACGCACCGTGGCAGTATGCTGTGGAGATGGAGGCAGGGAGTCCCTCGCATTCCTTGGCACAAATGGCCCATAGCATGCTCGGTTGCTTGCGTAGCGACAGCCGAATAATAACCATCAGACAGAGGGATGACTTTTGGCTGTCCACCTTGTTGGACCCTCGCTACCGTTCAAAAATGGTGGCCTTTTTCACACCTGCTGAGAGGGAGGCCAAAATAACGTACTATAAAAACCACCTATGTAGTCAGCTGGTCTCTGCCTGTCTGCGCCAACGTCCATCCTCAGACACTGTGGGCCCTGTGCGCTCGCGTTCCGCTGCCATGGCAGCAGGGGAGGGGTGGGGTGGTAGGAGCAGTGGCAGCTCCACCAGCAGCGGCTGCCTCAGTCTGCAGTCGATGATGAGTAGCTTTCTTCACCAGCGCAGTGAGGAAACTACTAACCAGCCGCAGCAGCAGCAGCAGCAGCAGCAGCAGCATCAGGTGGACCTGGAGCAGGACCTCAAACAACAGGCTTAGGCCTACTTGGACAGCACCCTGCCAACCGAGGTAGACAATCCCCTTGACTACTGGGCAACGAAACTTGACCTTTGGCCCCAACTAGCTGAATTTGCCCTTGAAAGGCTGTCATGCCCGGCCAGTAGCGTGGCATCGGAGCGCGTGTTTAGTGCGGCAGGAGGTATTGCAACTCCGCGGAGGACACGACTGTCCACCCAAAGTGTGGAGAGACTGACGTTTGTGAAAATGAATCAGGCGTGGATTAGTCTGGATTTCAAACCACCAGTTCCTGACACAACTGACTAAATCCGCCATGAATCATGCCCCAAACATGTGCCACTTTCAGGTCTCCTCACACTGCTGGTGTGTTCCATTTTTTGTCATAGGGTGCTGGCAGATTACGGGCCTCCCATAGCTGCTGCCAGGCCCCTAATCTGCCATGGGCCCCTATACCGCCTCCTCATGCTGCTGCCAAGTCCAGAGTCTCTCATGGGTCCCTGTACGGCCTCCCATTGCTGCTGTCTCCATCGCCACACTCTGCCATGTGCCACTTTCAGGTCTCCTCACACTGCTGGTGTATTCCATTTTTTGTCATAGGGTGCTGGCAGATTACGGGCCTCCCATAGCTGCTGCCAGGCCCCTAATCTGCCATGGGCCCCTATACCGCCTCCTCATGCTGCTGCCAGGTCCAGAGTCTGTCATGGGTCCCTGTACGGCCTCCCATTGCTGCTGTCTCCATCGCCACACTCTGCCATGTGCCACTTTCAGGTCTCCTCACACTGCTGGTGGGTTCCATTTTTTGTCATAGGGTGCTGGCAGATCACGGGCCTCCCATAGCTGCTGCCAGGCCCCTAATCTTCCATGGGCCCCCGTACCGACTCCTCATGCTGCTGCCAGGCCCGTAATCTGTCATGGGCCCCTGTTGTCGCTTGTTGGCATATTCCGCTCGTTCAGATGCTCCTTCTCCTGCTACTCCTCTTCACGGATTCCGTCAGCAGTCTTTCTTGGAATCCGTTTCCAAGAGACAACAGTTTGCGAGCACGCACCAGACGGTGCAGAAACTGAACGTCCTCCTGTCCAAGTTGCTGCTGCCAGGCTCGTAATCTGTCATGCGCCCCTGTACCGCCTCCTCATGCTGCTGCCAGGTCCAGAGTGTGTCATGGGCCCCCGTACCGACTCCAAATGCTTCTGCCAGGCCCGTAATCTGTCATGGGCCCCTGTACCGCCTCCCCATGCTGCTGCCAGGTCCAGATTGTGTCATGGGTCCCTGTACGGCCTCCCATTGCTGCTGCCAGGCCTGTAATCTGCCATGGGCCCCCGTACCGACTCCTCATGCTGCTGCCAGGCCCGTAATCTGCCATGGGCCCCTGTACCGCCTCCTCATGCTGCTGCCAGGTCCAGAGTGTGTCATGGGTCCCTGTACGGCCTCCCATTGCTGCTGTCTCTATCGCCACACTCTGCCATGTGCCACTTTCAGGTCTCCTCACACTGCTGGTGGTTTCCATTTTTGTCATAGGGTGCTGTATGGCCTCCCATTGCTGCTGCCTCCACCGCCACACTGTGGCTCCACACTCTGGTTTTGGCCCCGTGACTGGCCAAATGAGTGAAGTGTGCGGTGATTCTAAGATCGACGGCACTCATCTGCATGTCATACTGCCTGACAGTATTATTTCTCTTCCCCAGCAGACTCCAAGGGCATTTAAATTAAAGGTACAGTGTTCAGCACTAATATTAAGTCTCTCTGAAGCCTAGAAACACCCTTTTTTAAGTTAAATTCACAGCGAATATATTCGACTCGAATCGAAATTTTTCCACGAATTCGCCGAATCAGTCGAATCGAATTTTTGAATACTTCGCTCATCTCTAGTCATATTATTAAAATGTTGTCTTTTGCTAAAGTACTCTATGCTTTACAGACAATAACACTCCTGCTCAAACATAGAGCTATAAATTGGCTATCTAAAAAAAACAGAATCTCTTTAACAAAACTATATCTCCCAAGAAGCGAAGGAGGAGCTGAGTTACCAAATATACGAACATACAATTTAGCATGTTTACTTAGGTGTGGTATCGATTGGCTAAATGGAAGTTCTATATATATCAATAATGACTTAGAATCAAAATTTGTTTTCCCCCATAATTTACCTTTGATCCTGCATAGTAAATTTAATGATCTCCCACTCAACATACAACATAGTCTCTTAGTGTGAGACACCTATATAAATTGGCACTCAATAGGAAGAAAACTTGGACTTCCACCTACTATCTCAAACCAGATAGGGATGGATAATATCTACAATTCTGTTACAAATATGAGTGCTGAAGACAGCAAATTATGGATTACTAAAGGCATAACAAGGATACCAGGTATCTTTAGAACAAACTCCTCTCAATTCAAATCTTTTTGGGAACTCTCTTCAGAATATAATATACCAATGTCTCATGAATCATATTATTTATTTATTATTTATTTATTTAATGTAAATATTTTATTATACGTTTTTTAAATTACCAATTTATACATGCAAATATTAATATAACAATCCACATATAAAATTCAGATTTACCTAACATAGTATCAAAAATATTAACTTTCATCTTAATATCCTATTCCCCCACCCCTCCACCCCACCCGATGTACAACACACTTCCCTTCCCTACCCCATCCCTGACAGCCTAGACTTTTCAATGATGAATCATGTTATAAGCAAATAATATATAATATGAAAAAATATTTCAATCCAAGGGAAGACCCACTTCTGTCTTCCTTTATCGACAAAGAAATACAGTTGAAGTCCTACTCTATATGTGATCTGTATAAACCCTTACTTTTTCATACACTGAAACCACAAAGATCTGCTCTTCTGAAGAGCTGGAGTAAGGATTTACAAGAAGAACATCTACAAGAGAGAGTTTTGGAAGGATATCTGAGGTCTCGTGCTCTTGTCACCAGTGAAAATTGGAGAGAAACACAATTCAAGATCATTCATAAAGCATTCATACCTTTTCTGACTCAACACTCTGATGACTCTTTACCCTTATGCCCATGGTGCAAATTTTAGGCCATTGCTGTTCCATCATTTTTGGGAATGTTCTCAAATATCAATGTTCTGGACACAAGTCCTAAATTATATCTATGGCATCACTTCCATACAAGTGGCAAAATGCCCTTTAATATGTTTGCCTGGAAATATTCCTGAAAATACGGACAAATTACATTAGCAAATTATTCCTCTGTGGGCTTGGTTATGCCTATTTACTGCACAAAAGGTTATCTTGAAATCATGGACAGTGGCCACACCTCCCAAGCTATCTTTAGTGAAAAAAGATCTTAAAGCTTTAATGTACATTGAGAGATTAGACACTGTTCCACAATTTTACAGATCCACTGCTCGTTTTTTCAGAAGATGGCAATCCTTCATGGAAAACACTCTTTTGGATTCTGAAATAGCTCAGCTCATGTCTACATTTTGCTATTCAGAATGGTATCATAAAACAAATATTACCAATTCTTTAGAGATTTTACATTTGCATTAAACTCACTCTAATCTATGCAAATGAGCATTAGATATTATACCCAGCAATATCTATTTATATCCCTATAAGCTTGTCAATTTTTAAGCCTGCTTTTGAGTTGATTAGGTTTGCCTCTGTTATAACACTCAAATTTCATGGGTTAGGATGTAATACTCTTAAAAACTTGACTATATTTCTTTCTTCTTTTTCATGCTCTTTTTCTCTTCTATTTATTTATTAATTTTTTTTGAGGCACTCCCCATTACAAGGTTATTACATGAAAACTGGATGATGGAGATTATTTTTTTTTACTTTCTCAAAGATCCTGTTTTTGTAGGTGTAAGTTCATCTACATTTGTTAATTTAAGTGCAAACATTCCTAACCACGCCCAGCTGTCAAATTAATAATGCTAAGTCTACTCCTGTTCTCTGTAATATTTATATCAAAAATTGTATGGATACGAGAATTCATATTTCTCTTTTTTTTCTGAATGGAATTCTGTTGTCCATTTTGAAATATTTTGTTTTCTTATGTTGAAAACAAATAAATATATTAATAAAAAACAAAAAAAGAAGAAAAAAACAGACATTACTGGTACTAGCGAAGACACATTCGTACTAGCGAAGACACACTCGTACTAGCAAAGACACACTCATACAAAAATTTCAATCAAATTATTATATAATTAAAATATACAAGGGTTAAAATCAAAAGCAGTAAATGAATTCCAATAGCATAGTCACATATATCATAATAGCATGTACAAAGATGTATCAATCAAATCACTCCTTTGTCTGAAAGAATCCAAGAGGTCAATGCATTTTACAGAAAAAGCTTCTTCAGGTCCTTTTTCTTGGAGATGAGAGAGTAACATATTACTTCAAGATATCAATTGGGGGGCATGTAACGGCAGCCAATGGCTATGTGGGCTGTGTGACAGACACAGTGCCCGGTCCCTGCCCTTCTCACCAACTCGTGACAAAGGACCAAGCAGTCTCACACCGCGCTGTCACTTGTGTAAGAATGCCACTCTCAGCTGCACACTGCACAAAGATTTTCCAGCTTGCGAAACCACAATCTATGTGCCAGCAGCCTGACAGTGATTGTTACTGGGTTAGGTTAATTACACAATTAACCTTTCACAGTGCCACCACCACCTTTTAACAGAGAAGGAGGAAACTCACAAATCCTAGCAATAACACTGTGATATTAGCATAAGCATCTGTAACACACACTGTCACCACAGACAGATATATTCAGAGGATTATTACATACAGTAGCACTCCGCAAGAGACAGGGATTCTTTAGATTGCATTAAAAGCGTTAGAAACAGTTTCAACACTTTTCTAAATAGGATTTATTACTAAAAAGGTCAAAACGGTGTAATTAAAATATTTACAGAAAAAGATGTTGCAAAGATGTAAAGAGAACAATAATGCAACAGAGAAATAAAAGAACGGAGTTAAGAAGGTAGAATACTTGTAAAGTCCAGGTTTTAGCAGAGTCCAATTGTCCAAACAAAAAGGTTGCCTTGGCTCTCAAGTCTGTTAGATGCTTCTTGATTGCTGTTAAACGAGAGCTCCCTTCATCAGGCCTGTCAGTCATTTTCTAGGATATTAAAGGGGTGTTGCCTAAGAACAAATGACCAATCATCCAGTTTGGGGATGGGTTCTAGGAGATCACCAAGTTTATGCCCATGTCACACTAAAATTTCAACCTGATATTAATAACTTACAATATATGCAGGTGGTGTTCTAGCAACTGGCGGATTAATATTCAGAATTGTATTTCAAACCCAGGGATACCAAACACAGCGTACCCTTGTCACCCAGGAGGGAAGAGACTGCTTTCTCCTCTCTCCTATGTGCCAACATAGTCATGTATGACCTTTCTTGGCTTGACATGACATGATCTATCCAAATATATACCTAATATTAATGTGCCCAGTTCCTGTTGGATGTTATGAACTGTATGTGAAATTTTGATATGTTTATGGCACTCTCTGCATTCCTAGAGCCCTAATGCCTAACAGGTCATGTGTGACAGCTGACTGAGTAATAACAATAGTTTTACGATAGGGCAGAGGAAAATGTCTTTGCAATGTAGACATCCTGCCAAGCCTAATTAGCGGTTTACAGCTCTGGAGCTTCATCTATTTGTGTTTTATTTAAGATAAGAGGCTCTTTTGAAGTTGTTACAACTTACAGCTACAAATTCCATTTCTAGAGGAGGGAGGAGGGAGAAGGGAGGAAAGGAGAGTTGACTGTAAGTGAAAAACAGCATGGCTGAGACCTTAACAAGATGGCTGTCATGTACAGTGTCCATGTCTCTATTGTGCACAATCCTTTCAGGCTGCATCAGCATGTTAGCATGACACACATTATCTCACATAAAATATACATCCAAGGGAGATAAACACCTGAGGAACAATGACCAAAAGGGGACTAAGACTTCCTCTATATATCCTTAGCAGGGCAAACCCTCATAGTGGGTGTAGACATGAGGTGGTTAGATGATACACTCAGGTCTCAAACTGTAGTGGATGTTTTAATATAAAGCCTACAGCTCCCCAGCTCAAACAATTACCCCTATTATGCAAAACCATCACCACCAGTCCATGGGTCGGCACTTGCCAAAGAGGAGGGACCAGGAGCTGGGGGAGTGGGGGGGTCGAGAATAGGAGGATTTGGGCTTCTCTGTGCAAAACCATTACACAGAGCAGGTAAGTATAATATGTTTATTATTTTAATAGAAAAAAGAAGCTTTAACATAACTTTAAGTTGGGGAGCATGGGATAACCCAAAACTGTAGAACTAAAGATCTTCAGGACTGCTAGGCTTCTGGCTGTTGTGCACAAAAATGCAGGCTGTATTGCACAACCTAAAGCTGCACTGTATTCTCTTGGCTGACTCTTACAACTCCTGGCTGCCTGCACAACTCCTGGCTATACTGAGCACACATATCTATAACTACCACTTCCTCAAGTATAATAAGTGACAAATTAGAAAAACCAATATACAACAAAACTTAATTCCCCATAGCACAAATAAAACCTTCACCCTTGAAGATATGAAATAACAATATGAAAATGTGCCAAAATTACATAAATAAATAAATACCAATTCACCCCATAAAGCAACTATATATCAATATTCCAAAAGAAATTCAAAAAAGTAAAAAAGTAAAAAAAGTAAAAAAAAGTCCCAAAAAAAGTCCAAGCAAAATTAATATAAATCCAAAAATTCCAAAAAATATAAATATAAAAAATAAATAAAACTGAGAAATCCTTCCAATCCTTCCTTTCTCACGATAAACCAACACTCCTCCATAAACCTGCTTTCAATATTTATCCTATGGATGGGATCCTCCTAAAGTGCTCCCCCAGATTCCACTGTATTCAGGGCACTATTCCAGCAGGATTTTCCATATCTCCATATCATTGGCACCATATAGATAGAAAGCATATGAGGGACAAATAGTGTAATACCGCCAAAGTAATATACAGAGAAACTTTATTAAAACTGCTCACATTTCAAATGATTCAAAACCGCTTTAAATACCGTAAAAACCGCCAAGCTACCATCCAGGGAACATCCAGGGACCAACACACAGTCTTTATCCTCTTTTTCCCTTTTGCAAAATGGCCGCCGGTCGACTTCCGGTTCCTGTATGCGTCTTGACGTCACAGCCCTTGACGCGTTTCGTCATCGACTTAATCATCCCTTATGATTAAGTCGATGACGAAACGCGTCAAGGGCTGTGACGTCAAGACGCATACAGGAACCGGAAGTCGACCGGCGGCCATTTTGCAAAAGGGAAAAAGAGGATAAAGACTGTGTGTTGGTCCCTGGATGTTCCCTGGATGGTAGCTTGGCGGTTTTTACGGTATTTAAAGCGGTTTTGAATCATTTGAAATGTGAGCAGTTTTAATAAAGTTTCTCTGTATATTACTTTGGCGGTATTACACTATTTGTCCCTCATATGCTTTCTATCTATATGGTGCCAATGATATGGAGATATGGAAAATTCTGCTGGAATAGTGCCCTGAATACAGTGGAATCTGGGGGAGCACTTTAGGAGGATCCCATCCATAGGATAAATATTGAAAGCAGGTTTATGGAGGAGTGTTGGTTTATCGTGAGAAAGGAAGGATTGAAAGTAATTCTCAGTTTTATTTATTTTTTATATTTATATTTTTGGAATTTTTGGATTTATATTAATTTTGCTTGGACTTTTTTTGGGACTTTTTTTACTTTTTTACTTTTTTGAATTTCTTTTGGAATATTGATATATAGTTGCTTTATGGGGTGAATTGGTATTTATTTATTTATGTAATTTTGGCACATTTTCATATTGTTATACTGAGCACACGTTAGCAGTATTGCATTCTCCTGGCTGTCTGGCATGACTTCTGGCTGCACTGTAATTACTTGTTAGATAAACTACCCCACAATCACTTCCTCTCTGTATCGCAGGATCAAGCACTCACTCACCCAGAATGTTTGGGCTTCCTCCCCCAAAATCATTATGGCTCTGCTCAGTCTCTGATCCAGGCTTTCTTCTGTAAGCCCACCAGCTAAACCTTGATGTTTTCAATAGGGTCCTCTGTCTCTCTCTCTCTGCACAGGGGTCTCCTCCAGAAGTCTGGACCCTGGAAATCTGCACTCTGGCTGTCTGGCCTCAGAATATTTATGGGCTTTCCCTCCACCTTCTGGGCACACCTCCCTATGGATGGCTGGAGTTTCATATCTATTGAGGCTGCCTGTCCTGCTCTCCCTCCCACTATACTTCTAGCAAATCTCTAGAAGATGGGAACATAGCAGAACAGCAGCCCGAGAGACACTGAACAGCCCCAAGCAATTTACACTTGCTGTTTACAGAGAAGCTAAGTAAATTTACCTAGCAGCCTATTCTGAACTAGGAGGCTGCTACATCTACAAAGAAGGGGAGACTGCTAAGAGTGCACCATATGCATAAATGCTGATGACAATTTTTCCCATTGGGTATGATGTACACATTTTACTTAGAGTATTCACACTTGGGCATTTGTGATCTCTTGCTCCTTTCTGAGCAACAAGCTTCACGCGATGCAGTTTGCCATTAATTGCACGACAATCGTGGCAGAACCACACTACATTTTGGTGCCCTTGAAAATTAATGGCACCTGAACAGGCCTTGTGAGATTTTTAATTTTTGCAGAGAGTTTTGAGATCATTGGCAGAATCTTGGTGATTCTGCCCAAGATCGCAAACACCCAAGAGTGAACGTGGCCTCAACAGCAGAAGGGACAGTGAGTAAGAATTAAATAAAATTAAAGCCCAACTGAGCTTTCAGTTTAAATAAAAAAAATTACTTCCCGATGCATGAAAACAAAAGATGTACAATGTCTTACAGTTTGTTTTCATTGGAAAGGAGCCACAGCCACAGTAGAACCTGTGTCTTGTCAGCATGCTGTCAAGAAGGACCCTTACTCTTTGTGTGGAAGCAGTGGTCTCTATGCTGAGATCTGGCATGTTCTCCAGTCACTGGGTGTATAGCCATCAGGCTGCTGATGCATCGATTGTGGTCCAATTAGCTGGAAAATCGTTGTGTAGGGTGTAGCTGAGTGTGGCATTGTTACGCTCGTGACATCGCGGTTTTAGATTGGCTAGTACTTCGGTCACGAGTTTGGTGAAAAGGGCTGGGGTCTGACGCCACGTTCGTCACATATTGGTGACCGCGATCGCGGGATCGTCACATATTGGTGGCAGCGATCTCGCGTCCGTGACAGTCTCCACTGCTCTAGAGTCTAGTGGCGGTGTGCTTTACACCACTGCATCCAACGCTTTGCATTGCACTTGGTGATGTAAGGCTTGGATGCAGCTGGTCGGCCATGGAAACCCATTCCATGAAGCTCTCCATGCACTGCTGTTGTGCTAATCTGAAGGCCACACAAAGTTTGGAGGTCTTTAGCTATTGACTCTGCAGACAGTTGTCAACTTCTGTGCACTGTGCGTTTCAGCATGCACTGACCCTGCTCTGTCATTTTACATGGCCTACCACTTTGAAGCTGAGTTGCTATTGTTCCCAGTTGCTTCCACTTTGTTATAATATTACTACCAGTTGACCATGTGATATTTAGTAGCAAAGAAATTTCATGGATGGACTTTGTAGAAGCAGTTCGCATGCCTAGGTGCTTGATTTTACACACCTGTGGCCATGGAGGTGATTGGACACTGAAATCCAATGATTTGAAGGGGTGTCCCAATATAGTATATGGCAATATAGTGTATAAGCAATCATTACAAGGACATACAAGTTATTCCTTCATAGATACTTTTCAGATGCTTACTTCTCATAATATATTCAACCCCTTCACGCTGACCGTATGCAAATATGCGGCCCCACTGGACTGGGATTTTTTTCATTGGGCTACATATTTGCATACTTGTCTTTGTGCTGGGAGTGCACTGCACTCCCAGCAGAGACCGGGGTCTCACTGACAGCCCAGGGTCCCGTGGTAATGATCGCCCGCCCACCCCCGTATTTTTTCTCTCTGAATGGAATACAATGTATCTCTCTCTGTCCTTTCAGAGGGAAAAAAGTGTATAAAAAAATAATAATATAACAATAAAATAAAAACATAAAAAAATACCTAGATCAAGGTTTGATCTAGGTCAATGCCATGGTTAGTGTTGGGGTCAAGGTCAAGGGTCAGGGTCAGTATTTTTATTTTTTTTTGGTCAGGATTTGTTTTAATTTTTAAATTAGTATCAATGTCAGTGTCAGTGCATTTTAGGCAGGATATAAAAGCAAAATGTGCATTATTGTTTCTGAGCCGTACTATAGGTGCAAACAACTAATATACACATATGTGGTATTGCTGCAATCGTCAGGAGCAGAAGAATTTAATATGGGTTGTTTCTTGGTCGTAGGTTATGGTAGTAGCAATAAACATACAGATAAATTGAAGAAAATATCTTTTTTTTACTATTTTGGGCCAGTTTTCCTTTGAAAATCAAAAAAATCAGAAGATATCCATTACCATTCATCACCAAATGAAAGCCCAATTTGTCCTGAAAAAAACAAGGTATAATCCACCTGGATGTACAAAGTAGTTGTGATAATATGTACGGCTTTATTAACACATGCCAAAGTTGAAAAATTGTGCTTAGTCGTTAAGATTTGTTTTACCCTTAGGCGTGAAGGGGTAAAGGTTGCTTGATCTCAAGTATCAGTTGTGTGTCTCTGTATACACATTACACATAGAAATTCCCAAAAGAAAAGCACAAGTAAAGGGCATTTTACCAGTTTAAAAATGCTAATGCCCTTTGCTTTAGAGTGACATATGTCAAGTCCCCTGTGTAAAGGTTAAATTGCCAGATGGCTTACGTCAGTCATAACGATGTGCATTAAAACCTATAGCATGTACACACTATTGGAAAATTAGATTTTTTTCTGTAGTCTGCAGAACTGGCAGTGAAATAGAAGTATGTTCAGTGAGGTACGCTCTACTGCTCAGAATACCTTCTATTACTGAAAGTGAGCTGTGTGCTGGGAAGAGAATAAGAGAGGAACTGAGGCCAGGCAACTAGCATTTGTAGAAGAAGGTCAGCAATGGCACTTTCTACACTTCTCTCATGACAGGTACGCTTTAAGGCATACAGGAATGACCCATTCCTGCACTTCAGTATCTCTGACCATGGTCCTAGATTTGTTTGGTGGGTCTTGGGAAGAAATCCTGACAGGCTCTGACCGGCAGGAACGTCCAGCAGAGTCTGGTGTGTAAGAAGGTTCTGACGGTCCCGTAAGCAAATCCAGCTCTTCTGTGGTACCCCCCCTAGTCCCATTCTTCCTCTGTTTCCCCTGAGGACCATCCTTCCTGCTCAATCCCTAGGGGCTCGAACCTTGCATGCAGTCTGGGCAACTCCCAATCTACCACCCTGTCACTAACACTCTCCACTGGCTCACCTGAGGACTGGTCATCTCCGCAGCTAGGCTCCTTCCAGGTAGAGAGGTCAGGGCAGGTAAGTGAGGCTGGCTAGTCCAGGGCATCAACTGGTATCTGCTGAACAGCACTCGTTTGCACCAGCTCTCCGGCATCTTCTGGCAGGCAAGAAATAGTGGTGTGTGACCCTTCCCCACTGTGAGGGTACGCAATGGTGGCAGGGGAGTTGCGGTCCCAGGACTCGACCCCGCTCTTTATAGAAGGCTCCAAACATCCTCCAGCTTTCTGGATTTTCTGTGCAGAGTCCCATATGCAGGTCTACACTGTAGATATGGGGAGCCAGATCGCTAGGTAGCAGTTTGTTCAATGACTCTCCACAGTGTCCGCAGACTAGACACAGCTTCTCAATGCCCTCGAGCAACCCTAGCGCAAAGCAGCTGCGATGCTTGAGGCGGACTCCCGTGTCCACCAAGGTAAGTTCAGACTGGTAATCTTTAGAACACATTGGCTGTCAGAACCTGGGTCTGAACCTGGGCCTTCTGCAGTGAGTGGCAATGTTTCTTCTTGCTGAGTCACCTGGAATGCTGGACAGCTCTCTGGACAATTATTTGGATGATCCTACCTTGACCATGTTTATCATGAACCTTGAACTACTTGCTCCTCCCATGAACTTCCTGATATAAACCATGTCTCTGCACTTCCTGTTTGCCAGATTATTGTGCTCTCCAGCCAGTATCATGCTCCTTTTCATCTCTGCAGTTATGCGTATTTTGCTATGACTCATTATTGACCCTTGGCTTGTTCTTGACTACGCTTCTGCCTGATCCAAACCTGTGACTGCTCCTTACCGACCTTGGCTTGTTTACTGACCATGCTTCCATTTTATCCTTACCTGTTTATACGCTACTGGACCTTCTCTTGCTCACCTCCTGGTGGGGTGATCCTGAGGACCGCGACCTGGTGCTAACATGCAGCCAAATCCATCTCCACCATTAGGAGCTCTGGTGAACACCGGTTGGTACTTAGACTCCGCACCTCGGGTGATCCCACTCCTCTGCCACGGTGACCAGCCTCTGTACCTATCCTGCTGAGAATTTTGGAGTTTGAAGCTAGAAAATGATCAGGCGTGAATGGTGCCTAAAGACCAAATCTAATTTATTCTTTTTAAATAACTGCCCAGAATTCATTAAAAAAATGGTGTAGGATTATAGGATTGGTGTTTAGTCCCAAGTCCTTGGTAATTATGTGAAGCCAGTTTTACAGGAGCACACAGAGCAGAGCTTTCTGGCTAATACAATTAATAGCAGACTCCTTTTACTATTTGCTATTAGCCAGGACTGTTTTAAAGTATATTTATACCCATTGACAAAATTTGTATGTATTGTAGTTTTACCAGCTTTTTATTTTCACCTGGTGATCCCGTGGCTCACTATACTATATCTATAAGGGGACAGCGATGTTATGGATTAATAATGCTATTGTTTTTACTTTGATTAAAGATAGGTTAGGTGTTGGTGGGGCCTACTGTGTTCTGCACATGGGGATACCTTTTGTGCGTTCATTAGTGCCTGGGACCAGGTGGGGCCACATTGATATGAAAGTCAACAATATGGCGGTACCCCGACTTAGATATAAGCCATACACTGTGTACAGCTGTGTGACCTACAGAGTTTACCTGTGAAGCATTCCATCCTGTATCACTACACACCTTCTTCATTGCATATAGGAGTGACACTGCTCAGTCTGTGCCCTCTCCACCCATCCAGTGTACTTCTGCCACCTCACTCCTAGTGACAGAATGGGGTCCCACTGTGCACCTTGCAGTTAAATTTAGCTCCTGCTATTCTCCTGTATCATACGGCTAAGCTGTGGGTCTCCGTAATGTTGGTTTGGTCCCGGATACTTTTGAGGAACCTACCGCTAGGGAGGAAGTCAAAGCCCCAACTTCCTTGCTGCCAGAGGACATTACCATGTCAGGTACCACGCTTCATGACAAGCTGTTATTCATTTTCCACCAGTCTTTGGTTACTCATGGCAACTACTCTCTTGCTCTGACTCTTCTGCTGAGTTAACCCTTTGTATTGGCTTAGCTTCTGTACCCCATGTGTGCTTTACAGGCCATGTTCTTTCATACACAAGTAACCACCATGAACCCATTTTTAAAGTAACTTTAGACCAGACTTGGTACAATTTAGAAACTTTTACTGTGAACTTTTTGTGGTGGTATAATTATAGGAAGGTTCAATCCTAACTAATTACATTGTGGCGTAGTCTATGACTGGTGAACTCCAACACTGGTAGATTTCACAGCAGCATCCCATGCAGAACTCTCACCGAGCTCTTCATACTTTCTGACTCTGACCTTCCCCCTATTATTATCTGTATCAGGAAGAAAGCCAGGACCCAAAAAGCCCAGGAACCTGACATCCCACACGTCACCCCCCTCCCAGCCTGGGCAGACCATCTAACTCACTTGCACACAAAATCCTTCATGTAGGCACCTGCCTACACAGGGATATCACACTGGAATGCCAGGACTACAACAGTGACCATAAACAGAAGCTTGATTGGATAGAAACAATAAATACTCAATAAACCACTTTCTTTTTTTTTTACTTTCAAGTGGGTTCACTTAATGTGTGGAATTTTTGAGTACTAGTTTTATTTTATTTATCCATTATTTTTGTAAAGATCAGCATTTGAAAGGAAAACATTAAAAAGATTACATTCTGAAAACAGAAAGGTGGTTTGCTGTTCCTTTGTGATTTTTTTTTTTTTTAATGCTTGCTTTATTCTACCCCATGACTGACCCAAGTCTTTGTGTTAACAATTAAACCTTTTCTATGCCACAAAATGCATTACACTTTAAAGTTGAGATTCTTTTTTTTTTTTTCTGGTGGGGGGCAATACACCATAGCATATATCTCATTACCTGCAGATGGTGGCTTCGGGTAAAAATCCTACACAGACAAACCAACCACAGAAAGAAAGGGCTGTAGTCAAGAGATCAGGACAACTAGAGCCTACGGGGTGTAAATCCACAGAGGGTTAACACATATTTATAAACAAAAAATCCTTTATTTAAAAATAAATATCATAATGATACAAATGAAAAACAACAAAAACACTCTACCCTCCCCCACAATTAAAAAGACAACTTTGTCTTACACATAAACAGGCAGCTGACCACATGCATACATGCACTCATAATACATAGGCAAGCCTAAATGCAAACATCAAATATGACAAATGCATGAATCCGGTGTAATAGGCTAAGCTCAAACATAAAGTTCCCAACTGACAGGAGGTTAAGCGGCTCTACAGATCACAGGTAGTGAGGAATAGAAATCTCATAGTGTGCAAGCCATAGGAACATCAGGAAGCAACTGATAATCTTATCTGACCATGAGGAACATACATTTCAATAGGATAGAGCAGTAAAAGTAGTTACAGGGATGGAGCCATATAAACATCACAAGGTAAACAAAGCAGCTTGCCAGATCATTTCACATTGTGCAGCAGCCATCCAGCACAAACAAACAAAAATGGCCCAGGGAGCCCATCAACTATACAAATATGATGAGGTGCCACAAGCAGTATTTGGTGGGATGTTACCCAAACACAGTTATTGGAAAAAAGGAGAGGAAGAAAGTAGGCTACACACCCATAAGGCTATCCCTCATTTAAATGTATTGACAAAATCGAAAGTGAAAATTAAAAAAAAAAAACAGAATGCATTGCAGATATGCAACCCAAACCCCCGCCACACTGCCCCACAGAATCCCCTAAAATGAAGGGGAGATAGCCAATCCCACCCCAGTCCAGGACTCCACCACACACACCCCCAAAAACACCCACTCAGCCACCCGCCTAGAGGGAGCTGAGGTGTGACACTAGCCCACAAACTCCTCCTCCCCACCAATTGAACTAATCGCTCTGAAGAAGTTCTGGAAGTGGGCGGGACAAATCGCATCAGTGTGGTCTCACATTGCCCTCCCCCTGGGTCCCCCCCCTCCTCACAGCATGGCTTTACAACTGGACTGAGATGGAGACTACCATCTATGAATGGCCCTAGTGCTCCCCACCGCAGGAAGTGGTAAGCAACAACTGCAGCTAGATGATTGGTGGAGTGTTTATTAGACATGGTGCGCACAACTGGAATTATGAGCAGATGCCATATATGCCACTTAGCAATTGACATATGCCAAGGAATAGACTGTTGAAAAGCACACTATTCAAGCTGATCACTTTCTGTGCTCGTGTCAGGCTGGGAGAGTAATATCCAGTGCTGTATGACGTCAGGCGCCCATACCAGCAACGTCAACACCGTTTCTCCTTTGGAAGCCATTACGGTGAAATGTGTGTACGTTGCTGGTCCATCACCAGGTACATTACAGTACCAAGTGTTTGAGTCTACCCACTTGACGAAATCTGTTAGCACATCTCTGCATTGACTCAGGGTGTGAAGACTCTGCAACAGGGCTATACACAGCACAAAAGCCGTCTCCAAGCTCTGCCTGCACCTGTGACCTCTGCTTTCACCACCGCCAAGGCTTCTCCCGCAGCACTCTCTGCATCCCAGGTGTCTTCTTCTGCACCTCTTCCTCCTTAGCCAGGGTTCCCATGTCAGAGAGATTTTCTGGGGATTGGACTACTATTATTTGAGTTGAAGTCCCTTACCTTTTCATTGGAAGCCTCCAAGGTGGGATTTGTGATCTCTCTACTACAAGGGGAAGCCCAGACTTGGGCTCACAACCTCCTGGAGAGAGAGAACGCCAAGTTACCTACCCCTAAGAGCTTCTTTGACACCATGGTGCAACTGTAACATTCAGCTTCAGCAGAGGCAGCTCTCCTTTCTCTCCAACAAGGCCGCAGAGCCATAGAGGACTAAGTGACTGAGTTTAGGCACTGGAGTTCTGATACCAGTTGGAATGATGCTGCTCTGCATTATCGATTTTGCTTGGGACTCTCTGAGCCTCTAAAGGATGAACTAGCCAGGGTAGGGGTGCCAAGCTCATTGGAAGGCCTCATTTTTTGTAATCAGCACAACTACGTATATAAATATATACTCATGCAGATAACAGTGAAAAAATATATTAATGAATAAATCTAAACCACAATGTGATAATACAAGCTGAACACTTGTTAGTGAATTTCACCACACCTTAACAAAGACTGATAAAATTAAAAGTGCAGCGCAACATAAACATATCATTTAACTTAATTAGTGTGCAAGATTAATGATAATGCAACCAAAGTCCAAAATATATGTAAATGTGCAATTAAATCTTTGCAATACATGCTCATCCACACGTGACTGTGTACACTTCTTCCTTTCTACCTCATACAATCAGTGCACCTCAACCACACCGTGTGAAATACCTGCTCACCTCAATAATATCATTAAGAGCTCAACCCATTCAAAATAAAGCAGCCCTTCTGGTCCCAGAGTCCACCTCCCATCCAGGTGACATCCCTCCTCTCCTCCACCAATGCTCAGAGATTGACGGATCACTCTGCCAGCAAGATAGCAGCAAGCAATTGTGAAACAATTCAGCTCCTCCTCCCCAGACACACCGCACCCACACATGGGCCCCCTCAGTAGCCTGGATTTTGATTTGAATTGCTTCATTTCAAATAGTTAAGAATAGTATTGCACAGGGGCGGACTGACAACTCATGGGGCCCCTGGACAATAGGGGATCATGGGGCCCCTGTGTCCTTGTCCAAACTCCAAAAGGGCTATGAAAAAGGTACCAGGGGCATCTCATGGGGCCCCCTACTGACCCCGGGCCCTCGGGCAGTGCCCGAGTTTCCAAATGGTCAGTCCGCCCCTGGTATTGCATGTTCATATGTTTTATTGTATTTTTTATTGCTTTTTAGTTTATTATTTATTTTTATATTTTATTTGTTTTCATGCATCTGTATTTATATAATAATATTTATAAGGGGGATGTAAGATGATGATATTTATAATGCATATCATTTAGAAATTGAGTTCTATATTGGGGAATGTATATTTGAGTGCGATACCCCGAAGTGGTGGTTTTCATAAGGCTGAGACAGACTAACAATACCAGACTGACTTAGACAGTGGTGTCTTCCGAGTTGGAGGGCAGAGAATGATGCATTTCTGTTTCCAGTAATGGACTTCCGGTCCGGCGTCAGTCGCCACCCTTCCGGATATCGCACGAGTGTCACCATGTGGACTTTTGGGAGACTATTTAAGACTCAACATTATCGACTGCTGAGCATATGTGAGCACAACGTGTCTAGGGACGATTTGTGTCAAGATTGCCTTCTGCTATCTTGCTAGCGGATAGGTGACCATCAGAATTTTGGAGTTATATGCTGTTTTTACATGATAATTATATAAGTGTGATTTTAATAGTGGGGAAAATAAAGTCTCTAACGGAGAGCAGTATGTTTTGGTCTTTTTATTACATGATTACATCAATCTCTGAGTATTAGTGAAGGAGAAGAGGGCTATCACATTGAAAACGAACGAGAGATTGCAAAAGATAGCAGGACAAACCCCCACAAATTTTTCAAATATATTAATAGTAAAAAGGTCCAGTCCGAGCATGTAGGCCGTTTACAAAATAATCTAGAGTAGGTGACTGTGGACAAAGAGAAGGCAAATATATTAAATACTTTCTTCAGCTCTTTTCCATAATGGGCATGGTATTGACGCAGCTCCAGATGATCCACATTGGCTCACAATTGATATTATCCAAAAATATTTAGACAAAATAAGGGTGAATAAAGCACCTGGACCAGATGGCATACACCCAGGGGTCCTTAAAGAATTGGGCTCTGTCATTTCAAAGCCATTGTTTCTAATTTTTAGGGGCTCTTTAATGACTGGTATAGTACCACTGGATTGGCGTAAGGCCAATGTGGTGCCAATATTTAAAAAGGGGTCAAAATCTTTATCAAGTAATTATAGACTTGTTAGTTTAACTTCTATAGTTGGGAAGACACTGGAGAGTTTAATAAAAGACCACATGGATTCATGAAAGACAGAAGTTGTCAAACAAATCTGATTTATTTTTATGAGGAGCTGAGCAAATGTGTAAGGTAAAGTCTACTGGCTTGGAAAAATCTGTATATAAATGGATAGAAAACTGGCTAAAAGATCATATTCAAAGAGTAGTGGTTAATGATTCATACTCTGAATGGTCTCAGGTTGTCAGTGGTGTACCCCAAGGTTCAGTGTTGGGACCCTTACTTTTTAATATATTTACAAACGATATAGGGTCTGGGATTAAAAATACCATTTCAATCTTTGCAGATGACACCAAGCTGTGCAGTGGAATAACGTCCTTACAGGATGTCTTCAACTTACAAGCTGACCTCAATGCACTGTTTAATTGGGCAACTATGTGGCAAATGAGGTTTAATGTTGATAAATGTAAGATTATGCACTTGGGGGCTAAGAATATGCATGCATCATACATACTAGGGGGTGTACAATTGGGGGAATCAAAGGTGGAGAAGGATCTGGGGGTTCTGGTAGATCAGAAGCTTAATAATGGCATGCAATGCCAAGCTGCTGTTTCTAAAGCGAGCAAAATCCTCTCTTGTATTAAAAGAGGTATAGACTCCAGAGAGAGAGATATCATATTACCCCTGTACAAATCATTAGTAAGACCTCATCTGGAATATGCAGTTCAGTTTTGGGCACCAATTCACAAAAAAGAACATTGGGGAACTGGAGAAAGTACAGAGAAGGTCAACCAAACTGATAAGAGGCATGGAGGAGCTCAGCTATGAGGAAAGATTAGAGGAACTGAATTTATTCTCTCTTGAGAAGAGGAGATTAAGGGGCGATATGATCAACATGTATAAATACATCAGTGCTTCATATAGTGAACTCGGTGTAGAGCTATTCACTCTGAGGTCATCACAGAGGACAAGGGGGCACTCTTTACGTCTGGAGGAAAAGAAATGTAATCTCCAAACACGGAAAGGTTTCTTCACAGTGAGAGCTGTGAAAATGTGGAATAGACTCCCTCAAGAGTTGGTTCTAGCCAGCTCAGTGGATTGCTTTAAAAAAGGCTTGGATTCTTTCTTGGATGCACAGAATATAACTGGTTACTAACATTTATAGGTAAAGTTGATCCAGGGAATATCCGATTGCCTCTCGGGGGGATCAGGAAGGAATTTTTTCCCCCTGCAGGAGCAAATTGGATCGTGCTTTGCTGGGTTTTCTTGCCTTCCTCTGGATCAACTGTGGGTATAGGGCTATAACTTTTTTTTGTAATGGTTGAACTGGATGGACTTTTGTCTTTTTTCAGCCAGATTAACTATGTAACCTGGATAAGAAGTGGATTCTGGGACCAGAAGGGCTGCTATATTTTTAGTGGGATGAGCTCTAAATGATATCTTGGATGTGAGCAGGTTTTTCACCTGGTGTGGTGGAGGTGCATTGAATGTGTAAGGAAGAAGGGAAGAAGTGTACACAGGCACATGTGGATGTGCATGTATTGCGAAAATTTAATTGGACGTTTATATTTTGGACTTTGTTTACATTATCATTAATCTTTCACACTAATTGAGTTTATATATGTTTATGTTGTGGTGCACATTTAATTATATCAGTTTAAGGCCTGATTGAACTGTCAATTCAGATTGACTGGCGGCTCAGAGAGTGACGACTTGAGAGATCCACTGGCAAGTCCATCCTGTGTGGATGCTGCCCAAGGTTTCATCTTCAGCCAGTCCTACACCCTCAGCTGTAGTGGCTTCTGCATTCAATGAGCCTAAACCCATGCAATTGCGTCTCCTGTGTCCTTCACTTACACCAGAAGAACATCAGTGTTAACAACTGAACAACTTGTGCCTCTACTGTGGAGAAGCAAGTCACCTAGGGGCGGAATTGCCTAGCAAAACTAAGTAAGTGCCTGTCAATCTCTTCTCCCAGTAAACCACCTGCGCTGTCTGAATCGGCCCAAGTAACTCTTCCCATTTCCTTTCAGCTTCTGGAAAGGGTCCTTCCGGTGTCCGCTATTATTGACTCAGGAGCCTGCTGCTGCTTGATAGATCGGTCTTTTGCAGCACAGCACCAGATTCCCCTGCAACCCAAGGCCCAAAGACTCTCTGTTTACCTTGCTGATGGGTCCAGTATCAGGTCAGGGACTGTAACACAAGAAATTTTGCCCCTACCACTTACTACTCTCTTCTCGGCCTACAAAGAACTGTTGTGCCTGGATGCCATCTTTTCCCCTCTGTACCCTGTCATCTTGGGTATGCCATGTCTACAGGCACATAATCCCCATATCCACTGGGCCACAGGGGAAGTTGACTTTCAATCTGCCTATTATCAACAGCATTTCCTGTCAAGATGTCCAGTTTAGACCTTACTATGCATGGACTCTAATAATGAGCTTTGTCTAACGGTTCTAGAGGCATATAATGAGTTCCTAGACATCTCCAACAAGAAGGGAGCCAACGCCTTGCCACCTCACAGATCCTATGATTGCCCGATTGAACTATTACCAGGGGCAGAAATTCCTTTTGGACGGATTTTCTTCCTATCAGAAAAGAAACTCGAAGCCTTGAAAGAGTACCTGGATGACAGCCTCAGCAAGGGATTTATTTGGCCATCCACTTCTCCTGCCAGAGCAGGAATTTTCTTCATAGAAAAGAAAGACCACTCTCTTAGGCCTTGTGTGGATTATATGGAATTAAATAAAATTACAGTAAAAAATCGATATCCCCTTCCTTTAATCCCTGAACTGTTCCAGAGACTCTGATTTGCCGTCATATTCACCAAACTGGATCTGCGGGGAGCCTATAATATTGTACAAATTAGGGAAGGGGATGAGTGGAAAACAGCCTTCTGTACATGGTTTGGGCATTTTGAATACCTAGTGATGCCCTTTGGCCTGTGCAGAGCACCAGTTGCCTTTCAATACTTTATCAATGACATCTTTAAGGACTTTCTTGATATTTTTGTCGTTGTCTACCTTGATGACATACTGATTTTTTCCATTTCCTTGGAACTCCACTGTGTTCATGTTAAAAAGGTCCTGGGTTGGCTCCAACAACACGGATTGTATGCCAAACCGGAAAAAGAGAATTTGCATCCAGTTCCTAGGATGAATTATCTCTACAGAAGGGATCAAGATGGATCCATAAAAAGTGTCCATCATCCTGGATTGGCCGGCTCCAACAGATAAGAAAGGCATTCAGTGGTTCATTGGCTTTGCAAAATCATCAATGTTCATCAAGGGGGTTTGTGCTATCATCGCCCCGATTACGCAGTTAACCAAGCAAGGCATACATTTCCGCTGGTCCTCATAAGTGCAAGCTGCTTTTGAAAAGCTTAAGGGACTGTTTACCTCAGCACCCATTTTGAGTCATCCTAACCCTGCACTGCCATACATCTTTGAAGTAGATGCCTCTGAGAATGCTCTTGCGGCAGTCCTGTCACAATGACAGGGATTAAAGACTTTATTACATCCCATTGCATTCTTGTAAACTCTCACCTGCTGAAAAGAACTATGATGTTGGTGATCGTGAGTTACTGGCAATTAAATCTGCTTTGAAGGAGTGCATATACCACCTGGAGGGTTCAGCGCTTCCTATTTTGTTCTACACCGACCATAAGAACTTGAAATACCTCAAAACAGCTAAGAAAATAAGACCACGTCAAGCCAGGTGGGCACTGTTTTTCTCCAGAATCGTGTTTCATATTACCAGCCCTGGTCTAAGAACGTTAAACCAGATGCTCTGTCACACATGTTTGATGATCCCAAGCAACCACCCTCTTCAGATACTGTCCTGTTGTCTGGGAATTTCTTGTTGTTACAGGCAGACCTTGTCACACAGATTAAACATGACTGTGGGAGCCTCATCACCTCCAGGAGCTCCTCTTTCAGCCAAGGAACGATTGCTGAAGTGGGAGGTTCTTTGTACCAGAAGAAGTCCATTTGGCAGTGCTGGAACTGTTCCATGTAAAAAATAGTGTAAGAATAAATAATTGATAATGTGCAAAAATAGGAAAATCATAAAATAACACAATCATAATAGTGACTAGTGAAAGTGTTGGCAATATATTCATATAACACAGTGACAAACAATAATAGTGATGGGGTCACTTAACAAGTGACACACACAAAAAAAAATGCATGAAGGAAATGTGATAGTGTCACTTCAAATCTCATGAATAAACACTCTAATAGTCCATGAATTGGAACAATAAGTGTTTTAAAACATGCAACGTGCAATACGTGATGAATTTGTGAAAGTGCCAGCACACACTTTTTCCACTCCAGCTGCAGTGCCTCCTCACCTCCTTTATGTGACCACAAAGGGCCAAAAAGCATTCAGGATCTCCCTGGATCCTTCAGATCACCAGCTAATAGCTCTCCTCCTTCAATATATCTCCAGCAAGCCTTCAGGATCACCTATGGTCCCCTGATAATGATCCTCCTCCAATATCTTTCCACTGCAATCTCCAGGACCCTGTATAGGTACTCTGTTCTGTTGAAGATGTTCCAGTGTCCTGTGAGCCTGTTTAGAAAACTGCAAATCGTGCCCTTAGGTGTCTTGAGGATGAGAGCCCAACTCTCATCCTCAAGACACATAAGAGCGCGATTTGCAGTTTGAGTGCCTTTGAGTGCCACCGACAGCTGCCCCCCATACCCGGACGCACATCTGCATCCACCAGCAGAAGATCTATTAGGCCCTTGCGCCACTCTGTGCTCTCGTGCTCCTGTTACATTACCAGGGCTCCTGAGCCAGAGCTGTAAGAGAGGCTTTCCTCTATATTTCGGGCTCCATCACCAGGTACGTTACAGCTGATAATGTACAGCGAGTGGGTACCAGAGGGGTCGGTTCCTTTGGACCCCTTAATTATATTATCCTTAACTTTATCTTTTTGTTGGAAAAAATCTTCCCTTCAGTGCCTCCTTTTAGAGTTGCTAGATACTGCCCTGAGTAGCTGTCTTCCATTGCTGTAACAAGTACCAGCAGCTGCTGCTACTGAGAAAAGTTGCACCACTCTCCCATCCCCTTCTAACCTCTCTGCTATTTACAAAACCCCCATTGCTAATGTCCTAAAATGCTTAATGTATTATGAATGGGCAGGGGAGATCCTGTCATTCAACTGCTCCTCCATTCACAGAACGTGATGCATTGTGAAACAGTAATAGCATTTTTAGTACTGTGAATGGTGGAGAGGGCAGAAGAGAGTGGGTCAGTGGCTCAACTTTTCTCAGTAGCAGATGCTTCTATTAACTCTAATTGCTCCAGAAGCCACAACCATTCAAGGCAGCATCTCCTGGCTCTGAAGGACTCATGTAAGGAATATTTTTACCAGAAGCAACCACCTACAGGTAAATGGATACACACTATTATACACCATCACACATACACACAAACTAAACTTCAGTTTCAAACATATAGCATATTTTAAAGGTTGACACTGCATAAGGAGCACCTTATTTAACTACTTGCCAACCGCAGATAGCCAAATAACGGCTACACTGCGGCCGGCTAGTTCTGGGAGGGCGTCATATGACGTCCTCCCAGAACGCGCTCTCCTGCGCGCCCCCAGGGGCGTGCACCCGGTGATCTCCATGATCGCTGTGTCCTACGGACACAGCTGATCACGTGATGTGGTAAAAGGCCAATCACAGCGGCCTTTTACCACGTGATCAGCTGTGTCCAATGACACGCTGATCACCAGGAAATGCAATTGCCGGTTCTTGGCTGCACTTTCCTCACGCTGTCAGATCGTGAGGAAAGTACTGCCGAGAACTGGCAGTTGTCAGAGCAGGGATCGGCACAGATCATCAGGGCACTGATGATTAGTGCCCTGATGATCGGTGCCCAGCAGCGCCACCCACCAGTTCCGCCCACCTGTGCCCAGCAGTGCCGCCCACTAGCTCCGCCCACCTGTGCCCACCAGTGCCACCCGCCAGTGCCCAGCAGTGCCCACCACTGCCACCTACCTGTGCCGAGCAGTGCCACCCACCTGTGCCCACCAGTGCCACCCACCTGTGCCCACCAGTGCCACCCACCAGTGCCCATCAATGCAGTCCAGCAGTGCTGCCAGTCAGTGCCACCAGTCAGTGCCTAGCGGTTGTGCCAGTCAGTGCCCAGCAGTTGCGCCAGTCAATGCCTAGCAGTGCCGCCAGTCAGTGCCCAGCAGTGATGCCAGTCAGTGCCACCTATCAGTGCTGTCTATCAGTACCCATCATCAGTGCCGTCTATCAGTGCCGCCTATCCGTGACACCTCATTAGTGCTGCCTATCAGTGCCGCCTATCAGTGCCGCCTATCAGTGCCCTTCAGTGCTGCCTATCAGTGCCGCCTATCAGTGCCCATCAGTGCTGCCTCATCAATGCACATCAGTGAAGGAGAAAAATTACCTGTTAGAAAAAGATTATAATAGAAACAAAGAAACTTTTTTTTAAAATTTTTTTTGCACACTTTTTGTTTATAGCGCAAAAAGTAAAGCGCCCAGTGGCGATTAAGTACCACCAAAAGAAAGCTCTATTTGTGAGAACAAAATGATAAAAATGTCATATGGGTACAATCTTGCATGACCGCGCAATTGTCATTCAAAATGCGACAGCACTGAAAGCTGAAAATTGGCCTGGTAAAGAAGGGGGTATAAGTGCCCAGTAGGCAAGTGGTTAAAAACAGGTTGCCTGCACAAATCAAGGGAAACTTGTTATGGACTAAAATAAATAAGAATGTTTGTAACCCAGCAGATGTAAAAATATAAGCCATGTCTTTGCTCAGAATTGCTGTGAAATCCCCTTGGCATTTTTTCAAAGACCAGTTGGCTCTGGCATGTGATACAATTACCAGTTTCCATATGTAAATCGGAATATCAAAGCAGCCTAAGTCAAATTAGCACTAACTCAGCAGGCAGAAAATAAGGGTATAGGGCAGTCTGAGTAGCTATTTAATGAAATGAGATCTGCTTACTTCGCATCCAACTTACAAACATAGCACATATAACACAGATTAAGAGCTGCAGAATTACCATTTTATGTTACTGTCTTTCTTTTATCGCTAAAATAAATGTTGTCACCATATGCCTTAGTTTAGGAAAGCTCTCAAGAGCATTATTAAGTAGCGCTACTGGGAGGAAACAACCCTTTTAATGCCTACAAAAATTCACCCACTTGTGTATTAAACTGAAGATAGAAAAAATTTAACTTAACACTTAATTTCCAGTTGAGAATCTAGAATTCTGCAGATAAACTAAATGCAAACTTTTTTAGTTTTGGGTGGAACACCTAGAACACCTGTCAAGTTTTTATTTCTTTCTGTGCAGTTGTTAGGAAAATTCACCCTATCAATGTGTCCTCTTTACCATTATCACCAAAAGTGAAAGAAAAATTCCAAATTTTGAATTATCACCTTAACAGGGGAAGACAAAAAGGACACTAGTTCTGGTGACTCTGGTAACGACCAGGGATTCCCTAATTTTGGAAGAATTTCCTCTCACTTCCTGCTTAGGCTTTGGGACAGGCAGTGAAGGGAAATCTCCCCAATGGGACACATATTACAGCTAAACACTGACAGGGGTCATAACCCTCCCTTATTCTATTTGAAATGTAAAACCATTTTGCCTTTAGTTCTACTCTAATTAACTGAAAATTCAAGTAGGATGTGGAAGAAAGTGGTTCATTTAAAAAGAAGAGGTTTGGTCGTATGTAAATTGGAACTGAGTATGGCTGGGAAAATGGTAGAAGATGATTGTGGCAGGATGATGGTAGAGAAGGAGAGGATAAAAAAGTGTGGAAAGAGGAGGCAGAATAAGAACTGGGTATTAAAGGGTGAAGAGAGAGGAGGCTGAGAGGGAATTGATCATGGATTACAGAGATGGATGAAGTATGAACTGTCATTTCTTCCTAGTGGGGAGGAAGGCCCAGGACAAGGGGGCAGAAGAGACACATGCCCTGGGCACAATTTTATTATGCAGAGGGAGGTTCAGTGGGAGCTTGCTGCACAGGAACCTTCTTCTCCACTCTGGACTTTCCAGCCACCACTTGCTAGATCGAGAGTAGAGTGAGCAGCGGTGTCCTTGTCTGCACAGTCTCCACTTCTTACCACTCCATCCCCACGCATCCGTTGCTGCCACCACTATAGTCTTTACTGTCATTGACTTCTAGGACCGCAGGCATCTTAGTAACCAATGGTACTCTTACTTAACCTGCACAGCAGAATAACACTTCCTCTGTGTAAAGCTGGTCTGCCTCCCAGCTTTGCCTCCCAGACTTTGGTTCCCACTTCATGAGGGAGACTCTTATCTAAGGGGGAGACTCCTGATCTATATGGGTACTCCTGATCCAAGCTGCCTGCTCTGCTGTGTTTTTGTTTAGTAATGAAGGGAGATGGCAAAACAGACAGGCTCCTCCTGAGCCTTCTCTAACCTGCAGCTTCCAATGTTTGTCAGGCGAGAGGGGTGACAGGGCACCGGCCGTCACGTGATTGGCAGAGATAGAGCGTGGTTAAGTCAAACAGAGGCCAGAAGACTAGAGATAGGCAGCGAGGAGAACAGAATGGTAGTGTGTGCCTGGAAAAGCTTTCACCGGCTTGCCCATCGAATGTAGGTGGTAGTATTGCTGCCAGCTTGGCTATGACTGTCTCTTTGCTGGATTGGGCTGTCTCTTTGCTATGTGAAGCTGTCTCTTTGCTCTATTTTGATATCTCTTTGCTTAATTGGGGTGTCTCTTTGCTATATGGAGCTGTCTTTTTGATGGATTGGGATGTCTCTTTGCTGGATTGGGCCGTCTCTTTGCTGGCTTGGGCTATTTCTGTGCTATATGTAGCTTTCTCTTTGCTGGATTGGGCTGACTCTTTGCTATATGGAGCTGTCTCTTTGCTTGATTGGGCTGTCTCTTTGCTGGATTGGGATGTCTATTTGCTATATGTAGCTGTCTCTTTGCTGGATTGGGCTGTCTCTTTGCTATATGGAGCTATCTCTTTGCTATATGGGGATGTCTATTTGCTATATGGTGCCGTCTCTGTGCTAGATTGTGATGTCTCTTTGCTGGATTGGGCTGTCTTTGCTGGATTGGGATGTCTCTTTGCTATATGGAGCTGTCTTTTTGCTGGATTGGGATGTCTCTTTGCTATATATAGCTGTCTCTTTGCTTGACGGGCCTGTCTCTTTGCTATATGGAGTTGCCTCTTTGCTGGATTGGGATGTCTCTTTGCTATATGGAGCAGTCTCGTTGTTAGATTAGGATATCTCTTTGCTACATGGAGCTGTCTGTTAGCTGGATTGGGCTGTCTCTTTGCTGAATTGGGCTGTCTCTTTGCTGGATTGGGATGTCTCTTTGCTATATGTAGCTGTCTCTTTGCTGGATTGGGATGTCTCTTTGCTATATGTAGCTGTCTCTTTGCTGGATTGGGATGTCTCTTTGCTATATGGAGCTGTCTCTTTGCAGGACTGGGCTGTATCTTTGCTACATGGAGATGTCTCTTTGCTGGATTGGGGTATCTCTTTGCTATATGGAGCTGTCTTCCTGCTAGATTGGGATGTCTCTTTGCTGAATTGGGCCATCTCTTTGCTGGAATGGGCTATCTTTGTGCTATATTTAGCTTTCTCTTTGCTAGATTGGAGTGTCTTTTTGCTATATGTAGCTGTCTCTGCTGGATTGGGCCATCTCTTTGCTGAATTGGGATGTCTCTTTGCTGGATTGGGCTGTCTCTTTGCTATATGTAGCTGTCACTGTGCTGGATTGGGCCATCATTTGCTGGATTAAGATGTCCCTTTGCTATATGGAGCTGTCTCTTTGCTGGACTGGGCTGTCTGTTTACTATATGGAGCTGTCTCTGTGCTGGATTGGGATGTCTCTTTACTATATGGAGCTGTCGTTTTTCTGGATTGGGATGTCTCTTTGCTGAAATGGGCCATCTCTTTGCTGGATTGGGCTATCTCTGTGCTATATGTAGCTTTCTCTATAATTGATTGGGCTGTCTCTTTGCTATATGTAGCAGTCTCTGCTGGATTGGGCCATCCCTTTGCTGGATTGGGCTGTCTCTTTGCTATATGTAGCTGTCGCTGTGCTGGATTGGGCCATATCTTTGCTGGATTGGGATGTCCCTTTGCTATATGGAGCTGTCTCTTTGCTGAACTGGGCTGCCTGTTTGCTATATGGAGCTGTCTCTTTGCTGGATTGCGATGTCTCTTTGTTATATGGAGCTGTCTCTTTTCTGGATTGGGCTATCTCTGTGCTATATGTAGCTTTCTCTTTGCTTCATTGGACTTGGCTGTCTCTTTGCTATATGGAGATGTCTCTTTGCTGGATTGGGATGTCTCTTAGCTATATGGAGCTGTCTATGTTGGATTGGGCTGTCTCTTTGCTGGATTGGGTTGTATCTTTGCTATATGGAGCTGTCTCTTTGTTGGATTGGGGTATCTCTTTGCTATATGTAGCTGTTTTCTTGCTGGATTGGGATGTCTCTTTGCTGAATTGGACCATCTCTTTGCTTGATTGGGCTATCTCTGTGCTATATTTAGCTTTCTCTTTGCTAGATTGGGCTGTCTCTTTGCTATATGTAGCTGTCTCTGCTGGATTGGGCCATCTCTTTGCTGGATTGGGATGTCTCTTTGCTGGATCGGGATGTCCCTTTGCTATATGGAGCTGTCTCTTTGTTGGATTGGGCTACCTCTTTGCTATATAGAGCTGTCTCTTTGCTGGATTGGGATGTCTATTTGCTATATGTAGCTGTCTCTTTGCTGGATTGGGCTGTCTCTTTGCTATATGGAGCTATCTCTTTGCTATATGGGGATGTCTATTTGCTATATGGTGCCGTCTCTGTGCTAGATTGTGATGTCTCTTTGCTGGATTGGGCTGTCTTTGCTGGATTGGGATGTCTCTTTGCTATATGGAGCTGTCTTTTTGCTGGATTGGGATGTCTCTTTGCTATATATAGCTGTCTCTTTGCTTGACGGGCCTGTCTCTTTGCTATATGGAGTTGCCTCTTTGCTGGATTGGGATGTCTCTTTGCTATATGGAGCAGTCTCGTTGTTAGATTAGGATATCTCTTTGCTACATGGAGCTGTCTGTTAGCTGGATTGGGCTGTCTCTTTGCTGAATTGGGCTGTCTCTTTGCTGGATTGGGATGTCTCTTTGCTATATGTAGCTGTCTCTTTGCTGGATTGGGATGTCTCTTTGCTATATGTAGCTGTCTCTTTGCTGGATTGGGATGTCTCTTTGCTATATGGAGCTGTCTCTTTGCAGGACTGGGCTGTATCTTTGCTACATGGAGATGTCTCTTTGCTGGATTGGGGTATCTCTTTGCTATATGGAGCTGTCTTCCTGCTAGATTGGGATGTCTCTTTGCTGAATTGGGCCATCTCTTTGCTGGAATGGGCTATCTTTGTGCTATATTTAGCTTTCTCTTTGCTAGATTGGAGTGTCTTTTTGCTATATGTAGCTGTCTCTGCTGGATTGGGCCATCTCTTTGCTGAATTGGGATGTCTCTTTGCTGGATTGGGCTGTCTCTTTGCTATATGTAGCTGTCACTGTGCTGGATTGGGCCATCATTTGCTGGATTAAGATGTCCCTTTGCTATATGGAGCTGTCTCTTTGCTGGACTGGGCTGTCTGTTTACTATATGGAGCTGTCTCTTTGCTGGATTGGGATGTATCTTTGCTGGATTGGAGTGTCTCTTTGCTATATGGAGATGTCTTTTTGCTGGATTGGGATGTCTCTTTGTTATATGGAGCTGTCTCTTTGCTGGATTGGGCTATCTCTGTGCTATATGTAGCTTTCTCTTTGCTTGATTTGATGGGGCTTTCTCTTTACTATATGGAGCTGTCTCTTTGCTGGATTGGGATGTCTCTTTACTATATGGAGCTGTCGTTTTTCTGGATTGGGATGTCTCTTTGCTGAAATGGGCCATCTCTTTGCTGGATTGGGCTATCTCTGTGCTATATGTAGCTTTCTCTATAATTGATTGGGCTGTCTCTTTGCTATATGTAGCAGTCTCTGCTGGATTGGGCCATCCCTTTGCTGGATTGGGCTGTCTCTTTGCTATATGTAGCTGTCGCTGTGCTGGATTGGGCCATATCTTTGCTGGATTGGGATGTCCCTTTGCTATATGGAGCTGTCTCTTTGCTGAACTGGGCTGTCTGTTTGCTATATGGAGCTGTCTCTTTGCTGGATTGCGATGTCTCTTTGTTATATGGAGCTGTCTCTTTTCTGGATTGGGCTATCTCTGTGCTATATGTAGCTTTCTCTTTGCTTCATTGGACTTGGCTGTCTCTTTGCTATATGGAGATGTCTCTTTGCTGGATTGGGATGTCTCTTAGCTATATGGAGCTGTCTATGTTGGATTGGGCTGTCTCTTTGCTGGATTGGGTTGTATCTTTGCTATATGGAGCTGTCTCTTTGTTGGATTGGGGTATCTCTTTGCTATATGTAGCTGTTTTCTTGCTGGATTGGGATGTCTCTTTGCTGAATTGGACCATCTCTTTGCTTGATTGGGCTATCTCTGTGCTATATTTAGCTTTCTCTTTGCTAGATTGGGCTGTCTCTTTGCTATATGTAGCTGTCTCTGCTGGATTGGGCCATCTCTTTGCTGGATTGGGATGTCTCTTTGCTGGATCGGGATGTCCCTTTGCTATATGGAGCTGTCTCTTTGTTGGATTGGGCTACCTCTTTGCTATATAGAGCTGTCTCTTTGCTGGATTGGGATGTCTCTTTGCTATATGTAACTGTCTCTTTGCTGGATTGAGATGACTCTTTGCTGGATTGGGATGTCTCTGTGCTATATGTAGCTGTCTCTTTGCTGGATTGGGCTGTCTCTTTGCTTAATTGGGGTGTCTCTTTGCTATATGGAGCTGTCTTCCTGCTAGATTGGGATGTCTCTTTGCTGGATTGGGCCGTTTCTTTGCTGGCTTGGGCTATCTCTGTGCTAAATGTAGCTTTCTCTTTGCTGGATTGGGCTGACTCTTTGCTATATGGAGCTGTCTCTTTGCTTGATTGGGCTGTCTCTTTGCTGGATTGTGATGTCTCTTTGCTATATGAAGCTGTCTCTTTGCTGGATTAGGCTGTCTCTTTGCTATATGGAGCTGTCGTTTTGCTGGTTTGGGATGTCTCTGTGCTATATGTAGCTTTCTCTTTGCTGGATTATTCTGTCTCTTTGCTATATGTAGCTGTCTCTGTTGGATTGGGCCGTCTCTTTGCTGGATTGGGATGTCTCTTTGCTATATTGGGCTGTCTTTTTGCTATATGTTGCTGTCTCTCTACTGGATTGGACTGTCTCATTGCTATATTTAGCTGTCTCTCTGCTGGATTGGGCCGTCTCTTTGCTCTATTGGGATGTATCTTTGCTATATATGGAGCTGTCTCTTTGCTGGATTTGGCTTTCTCTTTGCTGGATTAGGATGTCTCCTTGCTATATGGAGCTGTCTCTTTGCTGGATTGGGCTTTTTGCAATATGGCTGTCTCTTTGCTGGATTGGGCCTTCTCTTTGCTCTATTGGGATGTATATTTGCTATATGGAGCTGTCTCTTTGCTGGATTTGGCTTTCTCTTTGCTGGATTAGGATGTCTCCTTGCTATATGGAGCTGTCTCTTTGCTGGATTGGGCTCTTTGCAATATGGCTGTCTCTTTGCTGGATTGGGCCTTCTCTTTGATGGATTGGGCTGTCTTTTTGCTATATGTAGCTGTCTCTACTGGATTGGACTGTCTCATTGCTATATTGAGCTGTCTCTCTACTGGATTGGACTGTCTCATTGCTATATTTAGCTGTCTCTGCTGGATTGGTCCGTCTCTTTGCTCTATTGGGATGTATATTTGCTATATGGAGCTGTCTCTTTGCTGGATTGGGCTTTCTCTTTGCTGGATTAGGATGTCTCTTTGCTATATGGAGCTGTCTCTTTGCTGCATTGGGATGTCTCATTGCTGGATTGGGCTGTCTCTCTGCTGGATTGGGATGTATTTGGTATATGTAGCTGTCTTTTTGCTGGATTGGGTTTTCTCTTTGCTATATGTAGCTGTCTTTCTGCTGGATTGGGCCATTTGTTTGCTGAATTGGGATGTCTCTTTGCTATATGTAACTGTCTCTTTGCTGGATTGGGCCTTCTCTTTGCTGGATTGGGCTGTCTTTTTGCTATATGTAGCTGTCTTTCTGCTGGATTGGGCCATTTGTTTGCTGAATTGGGATGTCTCTTTGCTATATGTAACTGTATCCTTGGTGGATTGGAATGTCTCTTTGCTGGACTGGGATGTGTCTTTGCTAAATGTAGCTGTCTCTTTGCTGGATTGGGCTGTCTCTTTGCTGGATTGGGCTGTCTCTATGCTGAATATTTGGGCATGTGTCTTTGCTGAATATATTGTGATGTCTCTTTGAATATATGGAGATGTCTCTTTGCTGGATTGGACCATCGCTTTGCAGCTATTTATCCAAAATATAATTATTACTGATAAATCTTGAAAGCACTGATGGCTTGGAATACATTTTTCATTTTTATATATTAAGTTGTAAGAGTGTTAAAATAAAAGTGGGTGCAGTGAAGCACTCAGTGGGATGGCCAGTGAATTTGGTGGGATGGCCAGTGGGCAGGCTCAGGGGAATGTTGATTGTCAGGCCTGGGAGGGGGGGCCCAGGTCTAAAGCTGTGAGAGGTCCCAAAATTTCTGACGGCTGTCCTGAACATCATCAAGCCCAAAACAAGTCTGCCCAGCACTCTGCGGGCTCTTTCCACCAAGAAAAGAAAGAGCCCGATGCTCTAGCATGTCTAGTGTCTACTGCTCTTTCCTACGTCTGCTGTCACTCCACAGTGGCAGTACGGAGCACTGTGGTAGGCTAGGGGGAAACAGCCACACCGATGTGGTGGTGTGTTACAGTATGGTGTCATCCCCTGGGGGAGCACCCTGTTTTAGAGAGGGCACTCTTAATCTAAGGGGGCACGCCTAATCTATGGGAAGGGGCACTCCTAATCTAAGAGAGTCTGACAGGGCACTCCTGATTTAAGGGGTACACTCCTAATGTAAGAGGGCACTGGAAGCGAATCCTCTGCTCAGTCTTCTTCAGGAGATTCAACCAGCACCAATTAGGACTCCATCTTGCATCCAGACAATCGCATATATGACTTTTCATGCAGGTATTCTTAAAAAAAAGACACACACCCTCGAAGTCCTGTGCACCCCCCTCCCCAGGCCACAGCCCAAGGGGAGGAGGGAGATCACATGACCCTGTCTAAATATTTGTGCTTTCCCCCAGCATGCACCAATGACAATAAGCCTCTCATTGGTAGGCCAGTAGAAACAAATATTCAAATAGTCGTTTTTACTGCAGCTTCTCATATTATTGCCAGAGGTACCAGTGACACCTTGGCAGCAGAAGGAAGCCACAGCTCCACAGAGTTTATGGGAGAACCAAATGAGAAAATAGACTATAAATCACCTGGACTGACCATCACCCAGAAAAAAAAATGGATGGGAACTCTGATTAAGACAGGGTGCTGCATATGTGCCATATATTTCACAAAGCCTGCTGTCTGAACTACAGAGGTGCTCAGAGGAGGAGTTTTAGGAGACACAATCAAGACAAGGAACACACCACATCATATGTTTGCAGGCAGCAAGGTACCATGGTATATGTAGTCCTTAGAAATTGAAAGTAAACAGCAAAAGAAAAGAGCATGAAGAGAATCCAGGAAGTTGTGGAAAGAGATGACCAGCAGAGAGGCAGCACTTACATAATGGAAGGAGATTTTTCATGTACGGTATGCTTATATTGATAAATAATGAAGCAACTTACAGCATGAGCTCAGAGCACATACTTTTTGCTTTACTTTGTTTTGTCTCACTTTCTTAAAGAATAACTTCACTCTCTCAATCAACACTGACTATTTTTATTCCTTATGCTGCTAGCATTTGTAAAAAGATAGAAAGGTAGATTATATTTACTTGTTTAAAACTTTTTTTTAACAAGAATAAAGGCCGGACAATGAAAGTACGGCAAAACTAGTGGGTTTTTTTGGGTACAGTAAGAGACCACACAATAATATACATACAACCATTTATTAGCATAAAAGAGTCATATACCATGTGTTGTGGACCTTTTGAAATTATGTATCAAAAACATGACTTTATCTGACAACAACCCAGCCTAGCCGTCTGTTAAGGGTTAACTTGTCTTGGTTGAAAAGTCGAATGACCATCCAGTTAAGAAATGTACATAATGAGTGAAGTGAGCTTTTTCCAAGACAATAAGACTGTTTGGACTGTCAACAAATAATGTTTATATATTGGGGTTGAGTGGAAGATGTCTACAAAAGTTAAATAGACAGCCAAATAGGACTTCAACCTTCAAACATTAAGTCATAACACATGAACAATAATGAGACGTAAACTCAACTGGTTGAAAGTTTGCCTAGAACCTTGCAAAGTGTAATGAACCAACAAATCTCTCGAACTATCACAATATGCTATTATTCACTAAGGTTGAAAGTATAAATGTCTGTTTACTCTGACTCCAACACAATAGCCAGGTAAACAGAGGGTCTTTCCTACCTATGGGAATGTTTGATTCTGAAACAAAAAGGTTAAATTCAGGACATTTAAGGCTAAGAATTGAATATATCTACCCACATACTATCAAATGGATGTTATAAAGAATCTGTTTCACACACCACAAAATATTCAGCTGAATGGGGATTGTATATCACTAACTTGAGTATTGAGATGAGAAAAAATAAGATATATTGTGAATTAGCATTAGTTGTATGTCTTATCAGGAAACAAATGCTTTCACACAAGTTGTATCTCAGAGAGATAAATAACTGAACATACACAGATATTCCATGGTTCCTATTTAGAACATTATAAGTATGATTAACTATATATATCTAGGATAAGACATATAGTTAATACCTGAAATCACTTTGAGTTCCACCCGAGGTGTGAGTCATCACAAATACTCAAATTGTTCTATGAGCTCTGACCGCCACTTAGTGGACAGGTGAGAGATAGCTTAAATACATACATTTCTCAACCAGCCAATCAAAAAGCCTGGTGGGAGGGTCTCTTAGAACAATAGTTTAGTTGGTATAAAAACCCTTGCACCTGATTTAGAGAGGGACCCGCACTAAGAAAAAACTAATTGAAAAAGAACCTCATTGAAAAAAGGAACAAGTGACTGAAGAAATCTGAAGACTGAAATCCATCTCTGCTGTCTATCAACTCTTCCATCTTTTCAAACTTCCAAAACTTTACTAAATTTCTAACTTCCTACATTCTCCCACACTATTGAACTCTATCTCACTTTCCCCTGTGGTCATCATTCTGAAGGCGTTCCATTGCCAATTGGATCCACTGGGAGGTGTCATATTCCTAGATCTGGGTGTGGTGAGACTGTCCATTTAATTTTGTATTGCATATTTTATCTGTTGTGAGAGTAATAAGAATTACCTTAGTGTATCACAGCTGTATTGGGTGGATATATATATAGAGGGATTCCGTATTACTGTTAGATATTGTTGGTGTCATATTACAAATTCTTCATATTTCATAAATTATTAAATATTAATAATTAGGGTATAATTTATCAGAGAATATCTTCTTCCAATCCTATGGCCACGTTTTGTGAGAATATAACCTCTGAGATACTCTAAATTATTAGTTATTAATAAATTTAATTTTACTAATCATCATCATCATCTAGGAAAAATTTGTTATATTGATTTCATTATTTAGAAACATTATATTGTGTATGATATTGGTATAGTATATCTTTGACCGTGTGTATCAGTATTCATTCACCAGTCTTTTGCGTTGTGTTAATATATATATAATTTTTATACATAAATAAATTTTTATATTTATCTATTATAAAAATTTTGTGTGTATGGTACGAAATCATACTGGCTAAAAGAATTCAAGGTCTAATAATAAGTGGTGATCAAATTATCAAGGTGTCCAAATTATTGGTTTATTAAATATTTGCCGTATTTTAACGGCTGGAGGCACTGTAATATTTCATCTAAGGGAAAGGGACACCGCCCTTTATAAGTAGAATAAATCCTTACATAAACCACCACACATGACCATCTCACAATACAGCTATGTACTGTACATACTTACTGCAAAAACAATAGTGCAAGAAACTACAAGGATTTAAAATATAAATCTAAAGAAATACGAACAACAGTAAACATATTGCTGGCAGTTTATATGCAGAAGGATATGGAAATGTGGACACATCTTTAACATGCCTATTTGTTGCTACTCACAATATTAGGAAATTGCCAATTTGTTTTATTAGATGCCTGCAAATAGAAATTGGATGATGTCCAGGGCTATGAATATAGATTGCACTAAAATCTGACATTTTATCACTATACGAAGGGTCCATAATCTTTTCTACTATCCTTCATCTCAACCTCTCAAAATATATTTGATAATACAGCAGTCTGATAAAAAATTTCAAAAAGCAGTTATTGTAGATGACCGGATTACACAGCCCAATATAATACAGTTTCAAAATATTCATCACAGAATACCCATCATAATAAACATTACAGAATATTTGCAAAAAAACCCTGCGCACTATCTTACGCCAGTACACACCTCTAGAAACCTATACATAAAAAAAGGATTCCTGGTTTGCATATATTTTGTTGAAGCTGGCCAACTGCATTAAAGTGCTCCCTCTTTGACCAGTCTCTACTCTGCCAGCAAAATGTCAAGTGCTTACTTGCCCATGCTGTTCTTATATGGAAATTTAGGGGTAAATTTATCCATGATTTGCTGGTGAAATCTACCAAGTGTAAAACAATTTACATTTTCTCTCAAAGTTTGTCCTATGTATGATGACATTTTCTGAGTAAATCCTGTTATTCAAATCTTGCCAGGATGAAGCTTCATAGTATAGTAGCAATACCTTTGGATGAATTTTTTCATAAATGTGTAGCACCCTGCTATTATTCAGGCTGCAGGATGTTAAAAGAGACACAAGGCAGCAGTGTCCTGCAACTCAGTGGCACACACTTTGGTAAAAAAGCTCTATGGATTTTGTAGGCTGAACTGCAGGACTTTGTTGGAAGGCAGCTAATTAGAAGACTACATTTCCCAGGAGAGCTAGTAGGTAGGCAGAGGCACATATATGTAGAAGCCCAAGAACCCAGCGCACAGGAAGTGGGGTGGGAAAGAGTTGGAAGGAAGGTGTGAAGAGAAGGCTGTGCGTAATGCTGGAGGACTGGACCAGGCCGCAGAGTGAGACAGTAGAGAAAAAGGGAGGAATAGCTGACCACTGACATCGCCAAAGAGTCTGGAGAACAACCCTGTCGGCCAGTGACCCAGAGTGCTGCTGTCATGAATGAACTCTGTAGGTAGAACCGCAGGACTGCTGGTGGCACCCATCTACAGAAAGACCTCCAGTGATTCAGATGATGCCTGTCAGGGATCCCTCCTCTGTGCAGCAGTGCGATGGGGCCGGATCCCTGCTGGCCGTGGCGGTGCGAGTGCTCATGCGCGGTAGCATGCGGGCGTGCAGGAGCGTGCGAGTGCGCACATGCCTAGTAGCGTACACATCACCGCAAGGCGGCTATTTAAACCTCCAATACAGTTCAGTCAATGCCTTCTGGTCTGTAACGTTCTGCACTCCATAACCTGATTCTCTTGCCTGTATCTGATCTGACCTGACTAAGAAAGAACTCCGCCTGCTTATCCCTGACTATCCGCTTGCCTGCTCCCTTGTACTTGATTTGCTCGTTTGATCCTGACTCGGCTTGTCTGACTCTGCTGCACATACTTACCTATATCTGCACCTGGCCTGTATCTTGATTGCTGCCATACTTACCTGCTGCTGCACCCACGGTCCTGCATCTGGCTTGAATCCTGGTTACCGCCATACTTACCTGCTGCTGCACCCACGGTCCTGCACCTGGCCTGCATCGTGGTTACTGCCACACCTGCCACATCCACGCTTCTGTGTCCGTTCCCGGTCTGCATACCGATTGCCGTCATACCTGCCTGCTGCTGCACCTACGTTCCCGCATCCGCACCTGGCCTGCATCCAGATCTCCTGGGTCTTCACGTGCCTGCTACCAGCTCCAGACCCACCCGGCACTCGTGCCACTCCTGGCTCTGCGCCCTCTGTTCCCACTATCAGGGGCTCTGAGCGGGAGTAGTAAGAGGACGCCTCCTCTCCACGTCAGGCTCCCCAACCAGGTACGTGACAATGCCACAGATCGGGTGAGAGAGTCCCATTCTTCAGCCAATTAAGCTGTCACTGACATTCTCTTGAATCAGCAATTCTCTATCACAAGTTGCACATGTTGAGGCCTAGTTCACCTGGCCTATTAGCAAACACACTTCCAACATAATCCAGTCATCAGAGCCTATTGCAGTGTCAGCCCTCTGTGGGCTAAGCCACACCACTACTTCTCTTGCATTTGCCCCACGTTTATCAAAGGACACTTTCCATTGTTGCCATTTGCTATGTTGGCCTAAAGAGGGATCAACCTTTACCAACAAGTGCTTCTGCCCACTCCTCAAGCCTCCTGGGTAAAATCTTCAATTCAGCTTGTGTATTAAAGGGGTACTGCACAAGTTAAATATTGCTTAAAGGGATAGCATGCATTAATTCTTTAAGGAATGTCTACCTATTGCATCAAGGAGATCTGAATTCTTGCAGTGCACCAACTTGGGCCCCAACAAGTGCACAGAAGATCCTACATTGCAGTCAAAGGGACATTAATTTCCTGTTTTAAAGAGCTCTTTCTTTCTCTCAGAATTGAACCTGGTCACCAGCTTCTGAGGGCCCAAAGTGAGCTCACTGGGGAAGGAGACATCTCAGAGTTAAGGTCTTTTGGGTCAAATTCTGAATTGCAGGACATCTAATACTGATTGAGATTTTTGCTGTGTGCTTTGACTTTAGCTTAAAAAAAATACTGAGAGTGGTAACTGGTATTATTTGCACACCTATTACTCTATGTTGCTTTACTATGCTCACATTTAATTCCAATATAACCAAAACAGCAATTCACTCTAAACTGTATGTGAGTCTGTTTTCTGGTAATAATCAGAGGGTTTACTCTGGCCAGAAGTGCATGGTGGTATCAGCAGGGGTTGGGCTTTCAGAGTGGGGTCAACAGCAACAGGAAGCTTGAAAATAGCTCAGCGTCTCCTAAGGGGGTATTGCTACATATGGGGGCTTGTCCGACATATCCCTGTCCAGAGAGTCTGTGATCCTCAAAAATAAAGCATGTTACCCTTCAAGAACACTGCATGTTGCCAAGAAGAGAATGGAAGACCAGACTGATGTGTGGTGCTGAGTCTCCCAGGAGATGACTGGACTGAAGGCCAGGTCAAGCAGAGGCTGATGGCTCACATCCCTGTACAGTGAGCATCCTAGACATAAGAAGCAGTCCAGATGTAGCTAATGTGTTAGTGCTGACCGAATAGCAGAATGTTCTTCTGTCACCAGTCATAACTACTAAAGCCTGAGATTCTTCTCTGGCAAGGTCCTTACCCCCCTTGGGGAGGATGACTTTGACACTTGGGTTGATCAGGCCCTTCAGACCATATAAGAATGGGAAGTAACAGATGCTGTGAAGAAACAGAGAGTAGTGGAAAGCTTGCAGACTCCTGCCTCTGAAATTGTGTGGAATCTAAAATGGGATAAGCCAGGTTGTACCACCCGTGAGTGTCTTGAGGCCCTACGGGAAGTATTCAGGCAAGTCGACAACTGTACCGAATTTACATATTTGTTTGAACACATGTATCAGCAAGAAGGGGAGAAGTTGTCCGGCTATGTGCAAAGGCTTGCCCCAGGTGGTTGTCCAGGGAGGAGTGAAAGCAGAGAGTGCCAGCAAGGTGCTTTGGACCCAAGTCCAGAAAGGGGCTCAACCCCTAGACAGACTTGCACAGAAGCTTAGGGTCAGCTATCCTTATGGCTCTGTGATCTACTCAAAGTTGTTGAAAACCATACAGGAAGAAGAGGCCTTGATAGCAGCCAAGGCCAGAAAGGCAGAAGCTCAGAGGGGAACCAGGCCAAGGCCTCCTCCTGTGTCACTCAAGCTATTCTGACCATGGAAAGAGTGCCTGATACATGGACTATGGCTCCAATAGACAGTATAGTGCAGACCCTGTCCTAACTAGCTCAAGCCTGGGCCATGATTCAACAGTCCTTTTGCGAGGTTCAGAAGACAGTAGAACAAGTCATGGAAGCCCATGTCGCTATGCAGAAAGCCTTGTTGGAAATGGGACAGACTGTGTCTTTAATGGCAGCAGACAAGGGTTAATCTGACCCTGGGTACCTCAGGTGCGGTTTTCAGTGTGGATAACCAGGACACTTTCGGCCTCAATACCCACAGACTGAGTTTATGGCAGACCTGACTGCTGAAGTAGTGCAAGCATTAAAGAAACTGTTCTTCCCAAAGATGGCAGGCAACTTCAGGGGGCCTCAGTAAAGAAGCCAGCTGAATGCCCAAAGAAGAATTCACAGGGAACACAGACCTTAGAGACTAAAACTACCCAGACATCTGCTGCTAGTTATCGCCTAGAGCCAATTCAACTCCCAATTCCGTTGACTAGGACTTTAGCGCAGAGAATCAATACACACCACTCCAAGAAACTGGGAAAGCCAACTCCTAAGAAGTAAGCAACTCAACCTGGGAAAGCACAGATTAGAAGTGCAAAGCCTTGACCAGATGTCTTCCAGATGATCTGGTAGGCCCATCCCCAGTGGTCTCTATTCAAGTGGAGGGAGTTTACACCAAAGTTTTGCTGGATACTAGAGTCCAAGTGATCCTACTATATAAGGACTTCTATGAAAAACACTTGAACCACATACCCCTACAGAAGCTAGAAGAGCAAGAAATTTGGGGAATCGGGACTCAGAAGTATCCATATAATGGCCACATACCCATTCGCCTGGTTTCAGCCCAACTCTAACAGGGAGAACCGAGACTTTTGATACTCTGGAGATAGTCTGCCCTAGGCCTCCAGGGATAAAGCAATGCTCCCTGCTAATTGGGACCAATACCAACCTGGTCCGTAGGCTCCTTACTCCACTCGCCAAATAGAACACTGTGCCTATTGAGAGCATTGACCCACAAATATGTCAGGTCTATCAGAGAGTTGTTGGGGAGTTGAGGGCTCCAGAAGAGGAAGAGGGGAAGGTTTGGAAGAATGGGCTCAAAGAGAAAGTACTCCAGCCAGGGGCAGTCACCTGTCTGAAGGCATGAATCAAGCTGAGCTGGGACCAGCCAGGACTCTTTGTGGTATTGGAAATGGGTACCAATGGAGGGGAAGATAGGGTAGAAATAATTTCAGAAGTTATCACTATGAAGGCTCTGCAGCACAACAGGGGTAATGTCCTTGTCAGAGTCTGCAACAACACAGCCGACCCCATTACCGTGAAGCCTAGGGCTTTATTGGGGCAGGTGAATGTAGCCACCCCAGTCAGCATGTCGACCGAGCCAAGAGGGGGTTCGGCCTTCAAGATTTTCCTCTGTCAGAAGAATGGAAGTGGATAGCAAAAGATAGGCTGACAACCTGGCAAAAGAGGTTTTCTAAGAACAATTATGATGTTGGGTGTGCCAAGAATGCCTAGCATCGAATTCAGTTCAGAGAAGACAAACTGTTCCGGGAACGAGCCAGACAGGTCCTTTTGGGGGATTTGGAAGACCTAAGAGAGCAGTTGGAAGAGTTGTAGAGGGCTGGGATTATCCATGAGTCCAGGAGCCCCTATGCCTCCCCTATCCTAGTAGTACTGATGAAGAATGGTACCTGGCAAATGTGTATTGATTACAGAACTTTGAACAAGGGGACTATCCCTGATGAATACACTACTCTGCAGATTAAAGATACATTACAGTGCCTGTAGAAAGCCAAATGGTTTAGTGTTCTGGATTTGAAGAGTGGGTATTACAAAATCCTTATGTACCCAGAAGATAGAGAGAAAACTGCCTTTATTAGCCCACTGGGATTCTTCAAATTTGACCATATGCCACAGGGCCTATCTGGGGTGCCCGCCACTTTCCAGAGGTTGATGGACTGTACAGTGGGGACTATGAACTTAATTGAAGTCCTGGTCTACCTGGATGACCTAATTGTGTTTGGAAGAATCTTGGAAAAGCACGAAGAGAGGCTGTAGAAAGTGCTTCAATGGCTTCATGAGGAAAGCCTGAAATTGTCCCTGGAGAAGTGCCAATTCTCCTGGACTTCTGTCACCTATCTGTGGCACATGGTCTCGGCAGAAGGGGTGGCCACCGATCCTAGTAAGATTGAGGCTGTGACTACTTGGCCCCGACCTAACGATGTCACTGAACTGAGATCATTCTTGGATTCTGTTTATATTACTTTCAGTTTGAGGAGGGATTTGACAAGACTTCTGCATCCCTCACAGACCTTCTGAAGAAGATGGAAGTAGAGACTAGTGGGCCGAGTAAGGCTTCTCCACAAAAAGGGCCACGAAGGCCTCGTGAACCCATCAGTGGTCAGTGGACACAGGCCTTATCAATGGGTATACGAACACTAGGTGGAAAAGAGAAAAAGCAGCTGACATAAAAGCAAAACCTCTGAACCTTCCTCCTTCCTAATGCATTTCATGCCCGTGCACGTTATCAAAGGGCTTTGATAACGTGCACGGGCATGAAACGCGTTAGGAAGGAGCCCGGTTGATGATGTCATGCCGCACAGGCCATATGGTTAGGCCGGCGGCCATCGTAACTATTGTCTTACTAATGTGAGTGCTATCTTTACTTGGATATACTTTGATTTTTTCAATAAAACATACTACACTATTAGTATTTTTTGCTTGGGCTCGGTTTATTGCGAACCCCCCCCCCTTCAAGGTGGATTCTTTTCCTGCTCCATGCATATTACTGAGAGTGATCCCCCTGCTGGTTGAATCTGACACCTGTTACCTGGAGAGTGATCCCCCTGCTGCATGGATGAGTGTTCCTGATCCCTGGAGAGTGATGACCATATGATTACCTGTCTTTCGGTTGGTTTGCCAGATGATCCTATGATTCTCACCTTTCCATATCCAGAGGACCAGGAGTGGTCAAATTACTCAAATGCGCATAACATTGTGCTGTCTGGTTAGTGCAATGTATACTCATTCATTATCACTGGAGTCACGGATTTCACCTTAGTATAGAGCTTTGAACTTATATGTCATTTTTTAATATTTATCCATTATTTATGTCACTTCTTGCACAGTTAACGTCCTAAGACATTCGTCTCACTATAATATATTTTAGCACTGCAGAGCGCATGTGTGGATTTTGAAATTTTTACACTTAATATTTATTGGGATTTCAGCGCTGCATTTATTTACCAGACACAGGCCTTCATCAAGCTGAAGCAATGTTTAACACAAGCTCCGCTATTGGCTTATGCAAACCCTTCTAAGCCATATGAATGCCATGTAGATGTCAGTCGAGAGGGCCTTGGGGCAATATTATACCAGGAACATTGCTATGGTCCTGGTATAATATTGCTAGGGTTGCTATGGCCCGTGGCGTTCGTGAGCTGGAGCCTCTCCCCTGCTGAAAGGAGTTACCCAACTCACAAACTGGAGTTCCTTGCCTTGAAGTGGGCCATGGTTGATAAGCTGAAGGACTATCTTTATGGGGCAGAATTCCTGCTAAAGACAGACAACAATCCACTGACTTATGCACTCACCACAGCTAAGCTAGATGCTATTGGGCATAGATGGCTGGCTGCTCTGTCTGGATTTCACTTCAGCCTAAATTACCGGCATGGAATGGGGAATAGAGATGCAGATGCCCTATCTTGAAGACCTCATGGCTATCCTGCTACTGAACCAAGCTGGTTGGGAGTATCTCCTGAAGAAGTGCAGGCTATGAGTCAGAGAGCCGAATATGTAGCCAATCAGGTGGCTTATGCTGAAGATGTGGTAGCCCAAGGTGCATGCATCCTGCCATACTACTGCAATGTGTCCCAGTTGAAGAGTGAGGAATTACCACTGCTCGCTGCAAAGACATGCAAGATGCTCAGGTTCAAAATCAGCATTGTTGATTAGCAAGAAGAGCCCTTATGGAAGAATGATCTGATCTTCTTTGAGTGGAAGATCCCCCGGATAACAAGATTATCCACAGAGAGTGGGATAGGTTGAAACTGAGGGATGGGGTGGTCTACCAAAAGGGCCCCTCTGACCGAAGTGATGATCTATGGCAGTTCTTCTTGCCAACTCAGTTCAGAATAATGGTGTTAAGGTTGCTGAATGAAGAACATGGACACCTAGGACAGGAAAGGACTTTCCTGCTGGTGAGATTGATTTTACTGGCCATGAATGAGGTCGAAAGTGGCAGAATACTGCTGCACCTGCCTAAACTGCATACAGTGAAAAATGATACCCAAACAAGCTGCCTTCCTGGGATACCTCTAGGGTCAGGGACCTATAGAGCTGGTGTGTATCAATTTCCGGTGTCTGGAACCAGACTCTAGCAGACAGGGAAATGTGTTAGTGGTGAGAGACTATCTTACAAGGTATGCCCAGCATTTCCCACAAAGAACCAGCAGGCCTCCACTGTAGCCAAAGTCTTAGTGGAAAAATTCCTTGTACATTATGGCCTTCCACAGAAAATTCACTCAGATTAGAGCCGAGACTTCAAGAGCAAGTTAATCAGAGAACTGCTGACTATCTTAGGAATAAAGAAATCCAGAACCACCTCTTATCACCCTCAAGGTGACCCCCAACCTGAACGATTTAACAGAACACTCTTGAATATGCTTGGCATCCTGCCTTTGGAGAAGAAGCAACAGTGGATCCAGCATATTGCTGCAGTGGTGCATGCCTACAATAGCACCGAGAATGACGCCACAGGCTTGTCACCCTATCATCTAATGTTTGGATGGGAGGCTAAGTTGCCTGTTGATCTAACCTTTGGCACAGCTTCTGATCATTTAGCCCCCTCATCACAACAGGGGTATGTAGAGAGGCTAAAGCACCAATTAGAGACTGCTTATGAGAGACTGCTTATGAGAAAGCCAAACAGGCCTCAGTCAGCAGGACAGAGGAACAAGCAACAGCATGATTCCAAGGTGAAACTACAAGATTTTCAGCCTGGAGATTGGGTGCTGTTAAGAAATCTTGGGGTCTCGGGGAAGCACAGAATTTCAGTCCACTGGAATTCCCAACCATATGTCATTTGTCAGAAGATGTCTGTCTATCAAATCCACCCAGAAAGGAAGAAAGGCCCAGTGAAATCTTGGCACCATAATCATATCTTGCCCTTGTCTGATGCTGTGCAAGTTTCAGTGCTGGCAAACAATCCTCCAACTGTGGGGACTCGACCATGCAAGCTTCCCTCATCACCTCCCCACTTCATTCCAATTCCACAGGAGGAGGGGACCGATGAGTAAGAAGGGGTGGAAATAGGAATAGATTGGTGACCAGTTCTATCCATCATTAAAGACAACATTTTGGCACCCACCCTGCTCTAGGATTGGCAGCCCCTCCAGCAGGCTCAAATTCAGAGACTCCTACCTCCTACCAACTTGATGAGCGCAATTTATAGTTAGATCCTGCCTTTAGAGACTTGCTCCTTTCTGAGCCTGTGATTGATTTACCAGGGAGTTCTGAAGTGGAGCCTATGGTAGAGAAAGCTTTGGAGCTTGTGAGAGTGAAGAAAGAGAATACCTCAGAGGAAGGGAACAACATCTTCACCCAGCAGGAATCCAGGGAAAGAAGAGCGCCCAAGCGGCTGACTTATGATGTTTTGGGCCAGAGCTCGGAAGAAGCCTTCCATGCTAGCCAAAGAATCTTAGAGGCTCTTTTATGCAGTATATTGGTATGTATCCAAGAATCTGTAAGCCCTCCTGCTGACATCATTCCACAGGTCTTCAAACCTATGACCTTATCTCCTGATCAAGCAGAGCCTCCTGATCCCTGGTGAGAGTTTTTCTTGCACAAATTGATTAATGAAGAGTACTTGCCAATTGTTCCTCCTGATTAAGGGAATTATTTTTCTTGCAAATGTACACTATATTGTCAAAAGTATTGGGACATCCCTCCAAATCATTGGGTTCAGGTGTTCCAATCACTTCCATGGCCACAGGTGTAAAAATCAAGCACCTAGGCATGCAGACTGCTTCTACTAACATTTCTGAAATAACGGGTCGCTCTCAGGAGCTCAGTAAATTCAAGAGTAGTACTGTGATATGTTGCCACCTGTGCAATAAGTCCATCTGTGAAATTTCCTTATTTCTAAATATTCCACGGTCAACTGTCAGTAGTATTATGACAAAGTGGAAGCAACTGGGAACAACAGCAACTCACCCACGAAGTGGTAGGCCATGTAAAATGACAGAGCGGGGTCAGCGCATGCTGCAGAGCACAGTGTGCAGAAGTTGTCAACTGTCTGCAGAGTCAATAGCTAAAGACCTCCAAATGTCATGTGACCTTCAGATTAGCACAGCAACAGTGTGTAGAGCAACTGCATCAAAGTGTTACATCACCAAGTGCAATACAAAGCGTCAGATGCAGTGGTGTAAAGCACGCCACCACTGGACTCATGAACATGGAGACGTGTTCTCTGGAGTGACGAATCACGCTTCTCTATCTGGCAATCCGATGGACGTGTTTGGGTTTTGCAGTTGCCAGGAGAACGGTACTTACCTGACTGCATTGTGCCAAGTGTATAGTTTTGTGGAGGGGGGATTATGGTGTGGGGTTGGGCTTGGCCCCTTAGTTCCAGTGAAGGGAACTCTTAAGGCGTTAGCATACCAAACCATTTTGGACAATTTCATGCTCCCAACTTTGTGAGAACACATTGGGGATGGCCCCCTCCTGTTCCAACATGACTGCGCACCAGTGCACAAAGCACAAAGTCCTGAACTCAACCCAATAGAACACTTTTGGGATGAATTAAAGCAGAGACTGCGAGCCAGGCCT